>NC_090649.1:377607773-377907773 GCF_040937935.1 Hyperolius riggenbachi | reverse complement strand
GATCAGTAAAAGAACGACAGCACACTGCCCTCCTATCCAGAGGAGAACACCGGCGGTGACATTGTTTCTGGTTGAAATGCTGTCAGTTTGAGGTGGGGTGCAGCTGCAACAAATCATGGGGCCCCCTTAGCAAAATTACCATGGGGCCTCCTCTTGGGATCCAAACCTCCTATTGTGGCTAGTAAGACGCCCCCTTCCACCACCACTACCTCAGTTTACCAAAAAGACAATGGGAAAGCGAAGGCTAGCAACTTGCCTTGGACCACATTTCAGAATCAGAATCATGTTTATTTCGCCAAGTACAACAAGAGTTGTACCCGGAATTGGTTTTGGCACAAGCAGGGTCGGTGATGGTACAGTCACATAAAAGTGCATACAGTAGATTTACAGTAGTTACAGAGTATATACAGTGCATACAGGTACCTACAGATACATACAATACATTGCATATACAGGCATAAGACAAAAGCATAGACAGGATGGACCCAGGGGAAGGACCAGGGGGGTGATCCGCTGCCGTCTATGGCATTTAAAAACGCTTCTGCAGCGATATTTTTGAATCAGATGCCCCATGGTCTGACCCGGGAAGAGAGAGAGAGGAAAGATATAGTAGAAAAAAAGAGAGAAGGTGAAAACAGTGAACTGAGTCCCCTTTAGATTCCACTGTACTCTGGCTTGTTAGTGTCCTGGTCCAGCCTTAACCCCTTTGGCTGCATGTAGCGAGTCCTGGGTCATGTACGTGGGTCTAGCCGTAGGTGAGCAGGGCAAACTGCACGGACCCTTCCGACTTTGTGGCCTAGTATGGTGTGTGTGGAGTAAGCCACAAGGCCATGATCCAGGGGGCAGCTGCAGTGTGTTCAGGCAGCTGTGGCAGCGATGTCTGGTCTTTCACGGCGGTGGGGGAGCCCCTGTACCTTTAATGGACGCGTCCTGGTTCCCGATGGTGTGGAAGCCACGTGGTTCATCCCCGTGTATGCAGGAGGAGGCTCTGTCAGCAGTGAGGGCGAGCCCAGACTCCCGCATGCCCTGCTGGATGCACGATGTCCCCAGGCAGCGGCAGTTGACTTCTGGAGCGGGGATCTCAGCATCACGTCTCCAGGCTGCGTGTTGCTATCTGGCAGCAGCAAGAGGAGTTCCCTGGCAGCGGCGGTGGTGCGGAGCAGCTGGGGCCGGCGCCACATGGGTCGTCAGCAGAGCTGACCACGTGGTGCGCCGGACCTCAGCGCTAGTGCCATGGTGTCGGAGCCCGGTGTACTAGCATGACTCTCATCTGCCCGATGGTGTGGCGGAGCAAGCGGAAGACCACCAGAGCAGTTTGGCTGTGGCTCCAAGGGAAGGGGAATGAAAAAAAAAAAAAGTGATGTGAGCCGGAGCCCTGTGGCCGTGGCTACCTGCCAGGCGCCATCTTAGAATCATCTTGATCCATTCCTGCCAAAGCAGCAATAGGGCAGATAAATATTAATCTGCTCCACAGCGCTACACTTCAGAATGGGGGGTGGAGGAGAGAATGGCCACCTCATGTTGTCTATACTTACGCCACATAGTTTTATACTGTTTAATAAGTGTTAAATCTTAATAAACAATTTGGCCCACAATTTAGATTGTTTTAGATTTTGCACAATAGAATCCCTTTGGCCCTTTACAAAATTGAGTTTGACACGCCTGTCCTACAGGGAAAAGACAGTATTTTTGTGACATAGAGTCCTTTACAATGGCCTTTGCAGGGTGTGGAATGTCAGTGATCATTAATATTAACTAAAATGGTTAGGGTCTGCCATCCCTAGTGGTCTGCGGACTACTTTGCTGCTAGTGACGACTAGGTTGCAGCCCCTGAGATTACCTGCCAATGACAAAGACAACATGAGAGATTTCCATAAAGATGTGTACGGAAAGGCAGACTGGTTCAGACCAATATCTTGTTTAAACTAGAATCAAGAGGTTGGTGCAAGAAGTAACCATACATAGTTAGGGCAAGCCAGGGTCAAACAGGTGAAGACAAAAATACATTAACTATGTATGTAACTATGCAGGTACTGAGACTCAGGTACACACTCAGGAGCTGCAGAGGATATTGCAGCATTCTGCTGTTAGGCCAAGTCTTTTTTTAGGCTTACCTGTATGTAAAGCTATACAGCCTTTCTGTTTTCATGTGCATGGAGATGTTTGCAGAAAATCTGCACATATGTATAAAGGCTTTTAGTGGTGCTTATTATAGTTCGCATAATTTAGTGCTATTTTATGGAAGTACACTGATGCCACTGTGCAGAGATTGGCATGAGCATGTTGGTTGCTTGGCTGTTGATTTTTCCATGTCCTCTTAATTTTCATCACATCTGACCTCAGTACTGACCTCACACTTATTTCCTCATCACTACAGTATGATGATCATATGTCATGTGACACAACAGTCACATGATCATTTGTGCTACTGGTGAACAAATTGGGAGGATGGAACCTAAAGTGAGCAAACAATGGCCCATATGCAATTCCACTTTTCTCCTGTTTTCTCCTAGGAGATATTTTTTCATCTTCTATTTAAAATAATTTTCCAGCACTTTTCAACTGAAAAAGTACTGAGAATTAAGTGCAAAAGTACTATCAAAATTATGTTGAGTATTTTCTTGCTTGCTGGTGGCTTAAAAGGCATTTTATTGATAAATTTAAAAATATCAAATAAAGAAGGTATGGGGAGCTCTAGGCTGGTGAAAAATATACATGTGTCCAGTTTATACATAGGTGGCCAGTTTCTCCAAAGGGCCATTATTGCCCGAGACTATCGGGCGACCCGGGGGATTACTCAAATTCTTATGAGTTTTTGGTAAAAAGTAAAAAGTTGGGATAGTATATTCAGAAATCAACAAAAATTTCAACTCCCTCTCAGTCAAAACACCCTCCAAGAAACCCCACTGCACTTTTAAATTCATTTTCTCCATCAATTCCCTAAAGGGGCTGGCGCTGATTCATTCATAAGTAGTTCTATCACGTGAGTGCCAACGCTATTTGGAAGGACAGTGTTGCAGGGGTTGAGGTTAGACACAATCTGTGTCTGTAATGAGAGCGTATGCTTATTGCAGAGGCGTGTATTTTGTTGCATATACACACGGGCTGATGTTTCCTAGCTGAAGTCTTCCGTTGTTGTTTGGATACAGCTGTTTTCCTGGGCCTGAAGAAACAAGTATTAGGCATGCATGCGTAGTGACTACAGAGGAGTGCACTCCAATTCACACGCCATCATCCCAGATGTCAGCTAGTTCCATCAGTGGTTTTATTGGGGGGGGGGGGGGGGGGGGGGTATATGTTGTGTACGTCAGTGTGTGTCTATGCGCCGATTGTTTTTTGATACAATAAACATATATATTTTTCACCAGCCTAGAGCTCCCCATACCTTCTTTATTTGATTATTAGTGTCTTTAATGGGCGAGACTGGCCTATTAGGGTGATATCCCGTACCTTTCCATTTTTTCAAATTTAAAAATATCACCTAGGAGAAAACCTAGGTGAAAAAGTGAATTGCATATGGCCCAATGTGTGAAGAGGCCACAGAGGAGCTTAGGTGGTAATTGTGAAATGTTTTTATCCCTCTAATTGAGGTCACACCCCTTCTTGAGTCCCCTCTCTCCGCACCACTGACAGGTTCCAAAAAAGCTGGGACTTCTATGGAACCCTGGTTGAGAAAGCCTACTTTAAGAAAATGTTGGTGTTTCTGCTTTTAAAAGATGAAGAATATGCAAAATAAAATCAAGATAATACATTATCAACTTTAAGCAAAAACAATTGCTCTCATGATTAAACAGGTCAGATTCAAAAGGGATGTTTCCATGTAGTCTCTCTATATTTTAAATGATTTCAAAGTAGCTTTAAAATAATATATTATCTTCTATTTTATTAAGTAGCTTGAGAACTGTTTTGTTTCGCTGTTATTCAAAATACGTAATTGTTTATAAGCTGTTGAAAGAAACCACACATAAGCATTGCCTATAGTCCCATTAAATGCAAACCTATATCTTTGTTTCTTTGTAGAAAAGAAAAATGAAACTTTGATGGAAATAGAAGACTGTATAGTACTTGCGCGGTAAATCATCTCAGTTGAGTGTAGCCAATTGACAAGCATGCGTTCATTCACATTAAGCTCACAAAGGATTAAGCTACTTTAGATAATTAATATCCAACTGACAGTATTTGCAACATGACAAACTGTGATAACATCTTATAATTCTTAGCCAGAAAAATAAGACAGGAACTATGATTACAGTTATTAACATATTGTAAAAGCGGCTTAATTCAACGCTGAATGCAAAATGATTGCTTACAATTCCATAATACCAACAAGAGTTAAGAAGAGCTATCCATCAGCATTTTACATGAAACAATGTAGCCAGGCCTTAAACAATAAAGGCAAAGGATTTTTTGCAATTTTGCATAGTAGGCTACTTGTTTCATGCTTTCCAAATGATAACGATTATATCTGCAGGCTTGTTTTAAATCTATTCATGGACTCCCTCATAAGGATTCTATTTAGAGGGGAAATTTAGCACCTAAAATAACATTTAACATACTAATCTTACAGAAGCAATATTAGCACTGCTATAAAAATTGTTAGCGTCACGGACGATTCCGTTGAATTGGTAATATTCTTAAAGCAAACTTGAACTGGAAAAAAACATGATATAATCATTTGTATGTGTGGTAATAATGCTAAATATTCATTAAGTCTGATATTCCTAGTTTTACAGCTTAATTCAAAGTCTGCATCCTAAACAGTAGAATGTCAGTGTGACATAAAATCATTTCATTCAGCTGGTGCTGTGAAAGTTGGCAACATAAAATGTCGATCTAGACCAGGGGTGGGCAAACCTTTTGACCTGTGGGCCACAATAACAATGACAATAACGATAACATTTTATAGCGCTTTTCTCCCATGGGACTCAAAGCGCTTAGGCTCTCTCGGATTCAGTAGTTGGTAGTAGGATGAGGTATTTGCACAACAAAAATGATATTTCTGCAACTGCCAAACTGAACAGGTGGATTTTCAGTCTGGATTTAAACACGTCCAGAGATGGAGCTGTCCTGATCTGCTGAGAATAATAGAACAGACCCTGAGTATAAGTACACAACACAAAAATATCCCTCTACACTGAATCTCTATAATAAAACTTAACTTTTAATGAAATACAAATAGAGCAATCTGGCTGGTAAATAACTTAAAAAACTTGCAAATATTGCAGGGCCTACTCTGTCAGTAAATAAAGTGATAGTTCTAATGCCATCCCAGGTCCTATAGCAATATAGATAAATTAGATAGATAGATTAGGTTACACAACCCCCACCAAACAACCCGACATGTTTCACTTCTAAACGAAGCTTTTTCAAGGAAAAAGTGCTCAAACAGTGCTATTAGTGATAAGTCGAACTTATTCCACTGCGCTCAGCCAGTTAGTATCACCAAAAGTACTTGTTAAGCCACCAATGAGTGCTGCTCCTGGTTTACTCTGGGATTGTGGTAAACATGCTGATAAAAACAGAAAGAAGAAAAAGGAGAGGAGCGCTCTCTGGTGCATTAACTTTTTTAATTATGCTTCTTGCACAAGGATAAAAAATAGAACTCACAATGTTCAACTTAGAATAAAACTCATCACAATGTAATGTATCACCGTGTCCTCGATGTTAAATCACCGATCTGGCTACCTCCCCACTATGGCCAGTAGTAGTGGTAATCCGATGGATCCGATCACGCCAGCGGGATGTGGTACACAGGAGTTTGCGGCAGCTGCCCTGCGCCTAGGACGTCATGACGCGTTTCGGCGTTCCACGCCTTCGTCAGATGATGTCATGGCGCAGACGGGCAAAGTTAAAAAGACTTATCGTTGCTTAGCAACGTTGCGGGAGCACATATGGTGGCCGAGTGGAACCAATATTAGTATGCGCATATCATGCGGATGGGAGGACGCATAAGACGCCCAGGGTTGCGTAGCAACAGCAGTATACAAGCCGGGGCGGTGCGCTCCTATAACTGGATGAAATCCAGCGGTGGTGGGCGGGCATAAGCAAATACATTAGTGTGCGCGTAACTACATCAGTAGAAGTGGTGGGTGGGCATAGGCAAATATATTAGTGCACGCTCTTAAAAACCAGGAAGGACGTAACTATCGTCTGGTTGCTAAGCAACCTGAAGTACAACTTTAAAGAGCTATATGCTCCCAGAAACAAAGCGATATACTCCAAGAAACTAAAAATTGAAATTTAAAAGTTAAAAGTTGGGTCATTTTCAGAAGAATCAGAGGCAGCAACACTTTGCGTGCCTCTGGCTCACCCGTTATAAGACTGCCTTGGGGGAATGGGAGAAATATGTGGGGGAATCCCAACAACATCTATTACATGCCGTATACATCAAAATTTACATTAAAATGTCAATAATAGTACAAATAGTAGATCCTTGTGTCATAAGGAAGCAAATAAAAAATCATCTAAAGGTAGGAGGTAAAAATAGATAGCCAAGTTCATGGGTAATATCTGAACTGTACACACATCAATATAATCTCATATTACAAGTGATGAAACAATTAGGGGCTCTATCAGAAACTCCCTATCACGACTTCTTATAAATAAAATGTCTACTTATTAAAAATTATTATTCTATGTTATATAAAAATATATAGTGTGTACATACATACAGGAGTTCATGCATATAAATACACACATACACATGCAGCTGCGTGTTCAAAAGGCTGCATGCTCACCGGGGCTTTTGCCGTTGTGTGTATGTATAGAGACCATATAAAACATGTCTATACCACACAAGTATATATCCATATACTTATACACTTAAAAAATAGAAGGGTGGGCTGGGTCTGGAACACCCCCCCCTGCACCGAGACCGGAAGTGGGGTGTGTGCGGCGCGGGTCTCATGAGCAGGCCTTATGCTGCGGGGGGCCTCGCTTGCTGCTGGCGGTTGGCGGCGGGTGTACGGGCCTCACGCTGCGGGGAGAGAGAAGACTTCCACTTACAGTGCCTGGATCCTGCGCAGCCTCTATGTACTTCCTGTCCCGGCCGGCGTCTGTCGCTATGGTAACAGTGCCCCCTGTGATGACGTACCGCATGTCATCACAGGGGGAGCTCTTACCGATGCGATGAGCGCCGGGAGAGGCTGAAGATAGAAGCTGCGTGCAGGATCAAGGCAGGTAAGTGGAAACTCCTCTCTCCCCGCATTTTACGCCCCCACCCTGGGTGCAATTTAGCCTAGAAACTGCTAGTATTTGGCTCCACCCACACCATGTTTTGCCCACGCCCACACACCGCTGTCAGGACCCCCCCCCCCCCCCCTTGGAAATCCTGGATTTGCCCCTGGTGGTGTCTGTTAAAGAGGATGTTGCAGAAAGTAGAACTGCAAAATTTCAGTGGGCAGCTCAGAATTATTTATTTTCTTGATTGATTGTGCCTACCATGCCCAGATTTATATGCTGTATTTGCCTGGCTTCCTAGGCATATATTGTCAAAAGGGGCATTTTCCACAGAAAGGGACAAGACGTTCATCACCTAAGGCCCAGGGTAAAACATTAGTGGGAGGAGCTGCAGCAGGAATAGGATCAGAATCGGCACTGGTGGCCTCCTCATCAGTGTCTGTGTATTCTGTTTGATACTTTGCTTAATCTTCCTCATCATAAACATGCTCATCCATACCACTATGCTGCTCTGTGTCCTCTGCCTCATTTTCATGTAAGATATAGTCCAGTATTTGGCTTCCTGTAAATCTTATTTCAATATGCTGCATATCAGACATGTGTAATCTGCAACATCTCTAAAATGAATTGGTCCTATGTATTCCTTACATGTCCATCTTTGTATACTTTGAATGTTTAGGGAAGGAAAACCGCAGACATAAAGATAAGCCACTCCCTAACTATAGCTTGCAGAGTTAAAAAGAGGATTTGGCTGTCAGTGGCATGTTGCCTGACATAGTTACTGAGCTGAGAGTGTGTTTGTGAAAACAATTCTTTTTGTATTATTTTGTTTGATTTTAGAGGTTCATTACAAAGTAAAAAAAAAAACCCTGATGCAATAAACAAATTAATGTGGTACTTATTCATTTAAAACCTAAAAACTCATAGATTCTGACCCTAACACAAGAGGAAGGTTAACAGATCTTGTATTCAATCTAACATTCAATTATAATTATTGTATAATGTATATACAGAATAACTATTGTATAAAAAAGACTCAATCACAAAGTGTTTGTTAAAAACATTAATTTAATTTAATAATCGTTAAAACATCTAAAAAAAGGGTACAGCTTGTCCCGAAGAGCTAGGCAGAAGCAGGTCAGGGTACGCTTGCAAAGGATGGTCCAGGTAGCAATCAAACCTGAGATCAAAGGTCAGGGAAGGTCTTAACATAACGCAATCTGTTATTCACAACCTTAGCAGAAAGCAGACAGATGCTAACGCTATCTAGGGCAAAGTAGCATTGAACAAGGGCACAACTTTATTGAATCAAGAACCAGGGATGAGCGTTCCAATTCATAATGATATTCGGAATGATTGGGAATATAACTTGAATGTCAACTGTGGACTGCAGTGAGGAAGGGAAGGGTGGGGGGGGCAGTTATGCGGTGTTAACCCTTGTCACAGCCTCTATACACTACTCTCCATGTTGCGTTCCCACTCTCATACACTTCCTCCTTCACACATGGTGGAAGGACAAACAGCTGGAATGTAATGTTGAAGGCAGCGCACACAGGCAGCGACAAGAGTGAGTTAACACAGACAAAAACACTGCCCCCGCCCCCAAACCATACCACATCCCCTCCACCACCACGGTCTGCTTTAGTTGACATTTTAGCGGTTTTCCAAATCAAAACCTTCATCCGTAGCCAGGGCCGGTAGGATACAAGTCCCAGCAGCCTATTGGAATGCTACTTACCATTTATATCATTCTAGGCAAGCTCCCCTCCAGCTGCAAACTGCTCCATCAGAGGAGAAAAAACAGGCATATAGCCATGCATGCCATACACGTGTGTGCTCATTTGCAGGGCCACTGAGGATTCCGTGTGGTCAGGAACTTTCCCAACGGCACGGGCCAGAGGAGGAACCCAGCTGTGCAAGCTGCTGCAAAGCAGGAGTGCCGACGTGGTAAGTCCTTTACAGGAAGCTTCTATACCCACGTTAATATTGTCTTGAACCACTTCAGGACCAGAGGCTTTACCCCCCCCCCCCCCCCCATAAAGACCCACTGCAGCTGTAAGGGCTCGCTGCAGGGCACAACTCAGCACACAAGTGATCTCCCCCCTTTTCTCCCCACCAACAGAGATTTCTGTTGGTGGGGTCTGATCACTTCCACAATGTCTGTTTTTTTTACATTAATATTTATGTGTTTATGTTAATAATACATTTGTGTATTTTTTTGTATTTTTACCCAGCTCCCACCCTCCTTCCCCCCGCCAGCCAATCAGCGTGATCGGCTGTCGTAGGCACAGCCGGATTAAGGCTAAATGGGGCCCTAAGCAAAGTAACTGATTTGGGCCCCCCATCATGTCGTAATAGAATCAGAAGATGCAGCTGCACAGCAACATGCTACACACACTGGGGCAGCCGACCTACTGGTTGCTATGGGCAACAGCCCGCTTTCCTCTGTGGGTGCACAATGCAGGGAATAGCAGCGGCAACATGCAGAGGGAGAAATGAATGGCTGGGACATTTGCACTCAGGGGCTGGGGCACCCCTGTGAAGAGGGCGCCAGGTTTTACAGCAGCAGCACTTTCCCCCTGCATCTCCAGCCTGGCAATAGCAGAAAGCTCTGGACACCGCCAAATCGGAAGCCGTTCCCCAGACAGAATTACATAACCACCCCCATCACCGAACAACCGATTTCCTCCCAAACTAGACAGCCACCATGCAGCCTTCATCCCAGTGAATACGATAGTCCAGCAGAGAAGGCAGCCGCAGCGGAGGAGAATGACAGCACCAGATGACTTACATTCACCTATTGAGATCCAAGCAATAGAGGTCCCGTCATCCGGAGCCCATCTGTCTCCTCTAGAGTGCTGCCGCTCTGTTACTACTACTATTACTACTTCCTGTCTGATCTGAGAATCAGGAAGTTCAGAGCGAGCGGCTGCACTGTAGAAGAGACAGATGGGTTTCAGATGAGGGGATCTCTATCGCTTGGATCATGGATAGGTGAGTGAGCATTTGCCATCTGCTGCTATCATTCTTGCTGTGGTTCTCTGTGGGAAGGGAGGGAGGAGTGGGCAGTGGCAGAGCGCACAGTAGCAGGAGGCGGACCTAGGAGGAGAGCCTGGCTCTGAAGACAATCAGCAGCGCACGGCATCATTTGACAAGACAAGACAAATAACATTTATATCGCGCTTTTCTCCTGGCGGACTCAAAACGCCAGAGCTGCAGCCACTAGGACACGCCCTATAGGCAGTAGCAGTGTTAGAGAGACTTGCCTAAGGTCTCCTACTGAATAGGTGCTGGCTTACTGAACAGGCAGAGCCGAGATTCGAACCCTGGTCTCCTGTGTTAGAGGCAGAGCCCTTAAAGGGACTCCGAGCAGTGCCTGTGGGTATGCCTTTAAGCATACCCACAACTAATTAATTACATACTCACACCTACCAGCATGATGTTTGTAATTATATCCCCCTGGGTTCCTTATATTTCATTGCATTGTGCTGAATCAAGCTGCCGACTTTGGAGAAAAGTCGTCCTGTGTAATACAATGTAACTATGGAAAGATGCATATCATTTTGAAGCTCTCTATATCATTGGAAAGAGGAGAAAGAGAGCTTTAAAATTATATGCATCTTTCCATAGTTACTGCACTGCTCAGAGTTCCTTTAACCATTATACCATCCAGCCACCGCTGACAGGATAGCGATGGCTGGTTTATGTGCTGATGGGGCCCCTTTGACTGAATAGGGCCCCAAGCGACTGCTTTTGTTGCCTGGTCTGTAATCCAGCCCTGGTCGTAGGCTTCAGTCTATGACAGACAATTACTCAACAAAAGTGCTGCAATATGGAACTCTAACATGTTTCACCCTACGGCTTTTTCAAAGAGTTCTATACATATATACAGTAATTATTTACAAAGTGCAGGCCACCCACCAGTAGCAATTCCAGCAGCAAACGCCCAAGTCAGAGCTGAATTGCCTTGTGAGGCACAGGTTTTTATACTGAAGACTGGTAGGGGAAACGCCCGCACAGGGTGTGTGCACGCATTACATTCATGCTCGTTACAGGGTAGGTACAAACCATGCATCTTATCAAGGAGGGGAGGAAACTACCCTCCTCTCTGTGTATGTCAGAGGTGAGCCTATTTGCATGTGTTGGCCTAAATTTGCATGCAACGTAAAGTACGCATCACATCCTGTCATGCGTACTGTAGATAGCCTAAATGTGCATGCAACATAAAGTACGCGTCACCTCCTGTCATGCGCACTATAGAAGATCAAATTAGCATGCGACGCCGTGTACGCATGCATGCGACGTACCATACGCCTGACCTCAGTTCATGCGTGCACGGGAACTTCCGCTCTGAACATTGCAGTGTTCCGTAGTCATGACAACCACACGTTATGTGTGCATGTTGTCACTATGGCAACAGTGGCCATTTTAAATTTATAATGTAAACAAAGTTAAAAAGGGGAAGATTACAAAGAGGAGTGTATACGTCCGCTTCACATGCGTCTTGATAGTCCGCATGCGACGCGTTAACGTACGCATCTCCTATGTGAAACTTGAAGGCACCGCATAGCAGGACGCATGACTCCCTCATCACATGCGTCATAACAATCCGCATGTGATGCGTACAAGCAGACGTGTACAGTGGTTAGACAGATGCTATTTAAAAGGAATAATCCTAGGTACATACTCGGATATAAAAATGTATCTATAAGCATCATTGTACATGTAATGTGTCTGTCTCACAGAAAGCATGCTAAGTTGAAATCTTCGTTCAGTCCATTAGGGGCAATGGTATCTAGATCGAAGATCCACTGTGACTCGATTTGTGTTAGTTTTTTATCTAGATTTCCTCCCCTAAGATGTTTTTTCCATTCCTGGATCCCCCAGAATTTGAGATCAAATCTCGATGACGGGTGTATCTGGTTCATATGTCTGGAGATGGCGGTGTCATTTCTATGCTTAATGTCTCCAATATGTTCAAGGAGACGTTCCTTTAGGGCTCTTGTAGTTTTGCCCACATACCATAGATTGCACTTACATGCAGCTACGTATACCACTGCTCTCGTATTGCACGTGATAAACGATTTGATTGTAAAACATCTGCCATTCTTTGGGCATGTAAATGTGTGCACACACCCTGTTCGGGCGTTTCCCCCACCAGTCTTCAGTATAAAAACCTGTGCCTCACAAGGCAATTGAGCTCTGACTTGGGCGTTTGCTGGGGCAATTGCTACTGGTGGGGGGCCTGCACTTTGTAAATAATTACTGTTTATATGTATAGCACTCTTTGAAAAAAACGAAAGGGTGAAACATGTTAGAGTTCCATATTGCAGCACTTTTGTAAATAGCACCTCATATCTACTCTGCAATTTCTCCAGTATTTTCACTTTGCAGCATATACCATACTACTAAGGGGCTCCCTATGCAGGTTATCAAGCCTGCATTTGAGCTTACCTTTTGTATATTCTGTATAGTGTAGTAGGTTTACATGCGACCTCTATGTGGAATAGCTACACCACAATCGTTTTTGTGGGGGATCAGCAAAGACCTCCACATTATATATTGGTCTCTGCACTTACAAGAAGTGTTTTAACCTACTGAGGAGTAACCTGATACGCCTGTTCCCTCCTTTTGAGCAAATAGCTCTTTTAGATATAAAACGACTTACCTGTGCTTTCTAGTACCTATAGGGCCTGTCCCCCTTGGACTTGTTTGCTCTATATTTCCCGGTACAAAACTTTCTCGGTCTGTGTTTGTTAGTTTAAATTTTAGATTGGTGCACCGAGCACCACCTGGTATGGCCTACTTATCTGCGGGCCTACCTACCATTGAATCCCTGACCAGTGTGGCAAGGGATACCTTTATTTCCACTAATACTGGAGATGAAAGTGGGGATGATACCTATGATACAGATGTAGAACCAGTTTTTAAGGACATCTTCAAAACATACAAAGACTTTACTAGATCAGCTTGGGAGGTGGCCAGTTTCAGTGTGTATTTAAAAGAGAAAATCACAGTGCGGGGTCTACGTAATCTGGTCAAGCCACATTCACATACAGATGATGTGGAGGTTATGAAGGGCTGGGAGGAGCTAAAAACTACACAGACTCTGCAACAAATGCAATATTTGCATGATTATGAACTAAAATACTCTGAAAAAATACGAAATAAATTAGTTGGAGAACAAAAAGTTCTTCTCGAGCTCTCAGGACATCCAGCGTTCGAGAAATTTTAAGATAAACTTCAGAGGAAAGTCAGTTCATATACAGAGGAAATCAAGGCTAGAAAGCAAAAAAAATTCTTGAGAGACAGCCTTGATTTCCAAAATCACAAAGTCTATACGTGGGCAGAGAAACAAAAACCTGCAGCTCCCCCCAATAACCAACAAACACACGAGTCAGACACCGAGACCCAATCAGGCAGTGAATCCAACACGTCCACTGAACCTTCCAGACCAAAAGGTCAGCGAAGGAACAAAAACAATAATAAAAAATACACACAGAGACGACCTTATATTAACAAAAAACCTCCACACCAACATCCACCAACAAATCCACTGGAAGGTTTTTTAGACACTACCCCAACGATACCAAGTCCACAATGTGTAGAAAACCCGGATATACACACAAAGAAAAAAACTGAGAGACAGAAACCACTGGGGGTACACTGGCCAAATGAGGGGCCAGATGAATCACCAGTGGTAGAATATAATAATAAAAATGAAGATACCATACTGCGTGTCATCAATTTATCCTCACATCCGTTATCCTCTGTCCAAACCTCACTTTTGTCCAAGGGTCTGTCCTTTGTACCAACAGCCAGACTAAACACTTTTGAGTGGGTGAAAGATGTGCATCTATTCGCCAGGAAACTGGCGTTAATCAAAATGTTTGAAACCAAAGAGGCCAAAGACAAAAAGACCTCCAAAAGTGAAAAAGAGGCCTTAGAGGCCCTGGAGGATCTATTAAGGGAAAACACTGAGGGCACACAAGATCTAGCGCCACCTAGTGGCCTAAGGAACAAAAGTGTTTATTGTCCATCCATTACACAGTATCCGCAAATACATGCCTTTGTTGATATGGTAGTGAGATCATTGAGAAAACTAGAATCCGACACTTTTAGAGTACCTATTCATGATAATCTGAGTGGGGAGGAAAGAAAAGCTCTCGACCTCCTAAAGCAAAATAATCAGATTATTATTAAACCTGCTGACAAAGGAGGAAATATAGTGGTGATGGTCACTGTTATGTATGAAGGAATGTGTCTTGAACTTTTGAGGGATGAGAGTCAATATATAGTTCTCCCCACTAACCCGTTACGAGAACATCAAAAACAATTACAGGATCTGTTAAAAGTGTGTGTTATGAATGGAGGGATGGACACTGATGACTATGACAAACTGAAAAAGGCAACGGAACATCCTGTGTTAGCCGTATTTTATGCACTCCCTAAGCTTCACAAGGATAGAGTCCCCCCCACCAGGGAGACCGATAGTGTCAGGTTGTGAGAATCTCACTGACCAAGTGAGCCAATATATTGATAGATTTTTACGGCCATTTGTTGAATCGTTGCTATCTTATCTACAGGATACAAAGGATGTTCTAATGCGTTTGCGGGATGTTGAGGTGACACCAGGTACCTTCCTGGCGAGTATTGATGTGGAGTCATTGTATAGCAGTATACAACATGAACTGGGGATTAAAGCAGTTGAATACTTCCTGAATACAAGAGGAAGGCATTTGCAACAACATAACAACACCCTGCTTAACCTACTGCGTTTTATACTGACTCACAACATTTTTCTTTTTGGTGGAAAATTATACCACCAGCTCAGGGGAAGTGCTATGAGGACGGCAAACGCCCCCTCATATGCAAACCTTTTCCTGGGCTGGTGGGAAGACGCTATAGTCTTTATTGAAGAAATAGAATTTTACACCTCTCATATTGTATATTGGGGGCGTTTTATTGACGACGTCATCATCTTGTGGGAAGGGACAAAACCTCTCTTTGATGATTTTATGTCCTTGTTAAACAGGAATGAGATAGGAATGAAATTTACATCAGAATTTAGAGATAGGTGCATCTATTTTTTCGACTTAACGATTGAAATCACTGATAATGGGAAGTTGCGGACAGACATCTTTCGCAAACCTACGTCCACAAACTCCCTATTAAGGTGAGAGAGTTCCCATCCACGGTCATTGCGTCAGGGTATCCCTGTAGGACAGTTTTTGAGAGCACGCAGGAATTGTTCGGATGAAGTGGGTTTTGAAAATGACGTTTGATAGGTACATACACAGAACAATCGCATGCAGTTTTTGAAATTTTGAAGCATTACTGGCCTATCCTCCAGAAAGATAAAGATCTAGTAAAAATTGTATCCTCTAATCCGACAGTTACTTACAGGAGATCGGCCAACCTCAGGGATCTATTGGTTCACAGCACCTTCTCTAAGGACCCACCTCAGATTAAGACCTGGTTACCGTCTAAACCAAACGGTTCCTTCCATTGTGGAAGGTGCAAAGCTTGCAAGTACATGCCTACAACAAAAGAATTTACGTGCCCAAAGAATGGCAGACGTTTTACAATCAAATCGTTTATCATGTGCAATACGAGAGCAGTGGTATACGTAGCTGCATGTAAGTGCAATCTGTGGTATGTGGGCAAAACTACAAGAGCCCTAAAGGAACGTCTCCTTGAACATATTGGAGACATTAAGCATAGAAATGACACCACCATCTCCAGACATATGAACCAGATACACCCGTCATCGAGATTTGATCTCAAATTCTGGGGGATCCAGGAATGGAAAAAACATCTTAGGGGAGGAAATCTAGATAAAAAACTAACACAAATAGAGTCACAGTGGATCTTCCGTCTAGATACCATTGCCCCTAATGGACTGAATGAAGATTTCAACTTCGCATGCTTTCTGTGAGACAGACACATTACATGTACAATGATGCTTATAGATACATTTGTATATCCGAGTATGTACCTAGGATTACTCCTTTTGAATAGGATCTGTCTAACCACTGTACACGTCTGCTTGTACGCATCACATGCGGATTGTTATGACACATGTGATGAGGGAGTCATGCGTCCTGCAATGCTGTGCCTTCAAGTTTCACATAGGAGATGCGTACGTTAACGCGTCGCATGCGGACTGCTTGTACGCATCACATGCGGATTGTTATGACGCATGTGATGAGGGAGTCATAGGTCCTGCTATGCGGTGCCTTCAAGTTTCACATAGGAGATGCGTACGTTAACGCGTCGCATGCGGACTATCAAGACGCATGTGAAGCGGACGTATACGCTCTTTGTAATCTTCCCCTTTTTAACTTTGTTTACATTATAAATTTAAAATGGCCACTGTTGCCATAGTGACAACATGCACACATAACGTGTGGTTGTCATGACTACGGAACACTGCAATGTTCAGAGCGGAAGTTCCCGTGCACGCATGAACTGAGGTCAGGCGTATGGTACGTCGCATGCAAATTTAATCTGTACGGCAGTGATGCGTACACGGCGTCGCATGCTAATTTGATCTTCTATAGCGCGCATGACAGGAGGTGACGCGTACTTTATGTTGCATGCAAATTTAGGCTATCTACAGTACGCATGACAGGATGTGATGCGTACTTTACGTTGCATGCAAATTTAGGCCAACACATGCAAATAGGCTCACCTCTGACATACACAGAGAGGAAGGTAGTTCCCTCCCCTCCTTGATAAGATGCATGGTTTGTACCTTCCCTGTAACGAGCATGAATGTAATGCGTGCACACACCCTGTTTGGGCGTTTCCCCCACCAGTCTTCAGTATAAAAACCTGTGCCTCACAAGGCAATTCAGCTCTGACTTGGGCGTTTGCTGGGGGAATTGCTACTGGTGGGGGGCCTGCACTTTGTAAATAATTACTGTATATATGTATAGCACTCTTTGAAAAAGCCGTAGGGTGAAACATGTTAGAGTTCCATATTGCAGCACTTTTGTAAATAGCACCTCATATCCACTCTGCAATCTCTCCAGTATTTTCACTTTGCAGCATATACCATACTACTAAGGGGCTCCCTATGCAGGTTATCAAGCCTGCATCTGAGCTTACCTTTTGTATATTCTGTATAGTATAGTAGGTTTACATGCGACCTCTATGTGGAATAGCTACACCACTATCGTTTTTGTGGGGGATCAGCAAAGACCTCCACATTATATATTGGTCTCTGCACTTATAAGAAGTGTTTTAACCTACTGAGGAGTAACCTGATATGCCTGTTCCCTCCTTTTGAGCAAATAGCTCTTTAAGATATAAAGCGACTTACCTGTGCTTTCTAGTACCTATAGGGCCTGTCCCCCTTGGACTTAGTGTTTGTTCTATATTTCCCGGTACAAAACTTTCTCGGTCTGTGTTTGTTAGTTTGACAGACAATTACTCCCCAGACTATGGAGGGGACAGCCGTGTCACACGGCTGTCCCCAGTACAGCACTGCCTTAGATCGCAGCACTGTACGAGGTAACAGTTTTCCGAGTTGCGATTGCCGCTCGGAGACTGAAGGCGGAGCTCCGCCTTCCAAGCAGGAGATGGGTGCGCATGATTTCCTGCAAAACGAAGCCCCAGGACTTTACGCTGATCGGCTTTAGGCGGTCCTGGGGCTGCTGCCGCGGCCACGCCCATTGGCATGACGCAGTCGGCAAGCAGTTAAAAAACATTGAATGGTTAATCGCTGTGGCGCACACCGCCCCCCTGGACTGAAATGTACGCCCGCATCCAAACAATGCAATACTGGTCTATGGAGAAATTTTAGCTTCCATCATGGTTTTGCATGCAAAAACATAATATACTGGACATCTGCACCAACGTTGAGGTAAATCTCCAGAGCAGATGTCCTAACACTAACTAACCTAAATTAAAAGCAAATGTCTTTACCCTGGGAGCAGCTACGCTAAAATGTGTAACTTACATTCAATACAGACAGCAGAAAACAAAGCAAGTGCTCACCAACATGGGCTGCAACTGAATGACTCATCACCTCATATGCACCGCTTATATAGCTCAAATACACACTCAGCAATCAGACAGATGCAAAACATATGCATAACTAAATACTTACCATGCAAAACAGGATAGCACAATGGGTGCTGCTAGCCTGGTAGTTACAGAATTATGGAAACAAAGTAAAAGTAGAAGGCTGCGCATCCCTGACCCAATACTGTACAATTGAATGGTTAATCGCTGTGGCGCACACCGCCCCCCCCCTGGACTGAAATGTACGCCCGCATCCAAACAATGCAATACTGGTCTATGGAGAAATTTTAGCTTATCATAGTTTTGCATGCAAAAACATAATATACTGGACATCTGCACCAACGTTGAGGTAAATCTCCAGAGCAGATGTCCTAACACTAACTAACCTAAATTAAAAGCAAATGTCTTTACCCTGGGAGCAGCTACGCTAAAATGTGTAACTTACATTCAATACAGACAGCAGAAAACAAAGCAAGCGCTCACCAACATGGGCTGCAACTGAATGACTCATCACCTCATATGCACCACTTATATAGCTCAAATACACACTCAGCAATCAGACAGATGCAAAACATATGCATAACTAAATACTTACCATGCAAAACAGGATAGCACAATGGGTGCTGCTAGCCTGGTAGTTACAGAATTATGGAAACAAAGTAAAAGTAGAAGGCTGCGCATCCCTGACTCAATACTGTACAATTGAATGGTTAATCGCTGTGGCGCACACCGCCCCCCCTGGACTGAAATGTACGCCCGCATTCAAACAATGCAATACTGGTCTATGGAGAAATTTTAGCTTATCATAGTTTTGCATGCAAAAACATAATATACTGGACATCTGCACCAACGTTGAGGTAAATCTCCAGAGCAGATGTCCTAACACTAACTAACCTAAATTAAAAGCAAATGTCTTTACCCTGGGAGCAGCTACGCTAAAATGTGTAACTTACATTCAATACAGACAGCAGAAAACAAAGCAAGCGCTCATCAACATGGGCTGCAACTGAATGACTCATCACCTCATATGCACTGCTTATATAGCTCAAATACACACTCAGCAATCAGACAATCAGATAAGGCAATATATGGAAAGAGCAAGATCTTGCCAGATACTGTAATTTTTGTTAAGCAACCCCTTTATATGTGGTGTATTGGTTTCTCCCACAGACCTAAAGCAAACCCCTGAAAAGAGATTATAATAATTTTATAGTTTCCTAATTAATAAAAGGCATGTTTTGGATGAAAAAGGAGTTATGTTTACTGCTATATCCTAAAATGTGGACCTCAAACAGTTGTTTATTTTTACTTGGTGTGTATGCACAGAATATTTTAGTGTGCTTTCTATGTGATTTATGAACTGCTTGTATTTTTTCCTCTTTATTTCATTTTTCTTGTTCATTTTGTGGTGCATTTTTTCATCATCGTACCATATTTAAGAGTTGTAAAGAATTATGCAAATCTATGGCAGAGCAATCACTTAAACATCTGGCAAAGCTTAAATGATTCTGATAAGTGTTCTTGACAGATAATCTTTTACATGTATCATAAAGCTCTTTTTATAGTATATCTAACTTAATGTATCAGACAGTGAGTCAGTAATTGGCCTTCATCAGAGACTCATAAATATTCAATATTTCTATCTTGATAATTCTTAACTGAAAGCAGATAAGATGGGGTAACTCTTTTATAGTGTTTGTATGTTTTTGTGTGTGTGTATGTGTGTGTGTATATGTGTGTGTGCATTTTATATGCTTGTACATTTCTAGGTTCTGAAAATCTAGTCATACCCAGAGTCCACCTGAAAACTTTTGGTCCCTGAGCCTTTGGTCATGCCGCTCCTACGTTATGGAACTCCTTACCTCAGCAGGTCAAGACAGCTCCATCCCTGGACGTGTTTAAATCCAGACTGAAAACCCACCTGCTCAGTCAGGAATTTGCAGAATTTCATAATACTACCAATCACTGAATCTGGGGGAGCTTTAGTGCTTTAAGTCCTATGGGAGAAAAGCGCCATAGAAATGTTATTGTTATTGTTGTTATCCATATGTATTGACTAAAGCATGTGCATGCCATGATTGTTGAAAATTAGGTGTCTGCCATAACCCTGCTATCATGTACCTAACATTAAGAGCGTCAGATGCCAAGCAGTTTATTTTTTTAAAATGTGTCCTTGACAGGTTATACAGAGCAGATGCAGATATCCCTCCCGACGCATCTTGGAGCTAAATGACGTGTTATCCCCCTCTGCTAAGTCAGGCTGAGTTTAACAGCTGATTTCTCCTCTCTCTCTCTCTCTCTCTCTCTCTCTCTCTCTCTCTCTCTCTTTCTTTCTCTGGTGTAAGGGCCATGCAGGCTGTGTGCTGGGGAAGTTCATAGCACTGCAAACAGAAGTAGCCGAGTGAGTGTAAACGGGTCTGTAAAGTAATTTACCTTGCTTATTTGTTTATCTAAATTTTCAACATTCCAGCATCAGCTTCAGCAGAGAGAGAGAGAGCTGCTATGGAGCAGCCCCAGTCAGCAGAGGAAGGGGGGATGGGCAGAATCTCTGCATGAGCTCTGTATAACCTTTTCAAGCATTTGAAAAAGCAAACGCTGCTTGGTTTTTGATGCTCCTAATTTAGGTACATGCTAAGAGGGTTATGCCAGAAAAACAATTTTCATTAATGTGCCCCTTTAATTATAGATGCAAAGACTATATATGAAGTATTAACCACTTAAGCCCGAAGGGTTGAATTTTTTTTTACATCCGAGCAACTTTCACCCCCCATTCATTTGCCAATAACTTTATCACTACTCATCACAATCAATTGATCTATGTCTTGTTTTTTCCGCCACCAATTAGGCTTTCTGTGGGTGGTATATTTTGACACACACAAGCAATAGAACACAGCAATACATGCATGCAGCTACATTTGAGTCGTCAGCAGATGCTCGTCAGCCAATCAGGATGCACTGTCATACACCCTTTACCTGCCATACCACATCTAGCAGCCATTAGCATTCAGGTGGGAGGCTTCAGTTGGACGCAAATCGCAAGATTGCGTCGCTAGCAGGACCGCCCCGTGCAGGCATCCCTCCCACAGGGGTCCCTCCCTAACCGCTCACCTGTCCACTATGTCCTAGAGCTGAAAAAAAACGTTTAAAAACACACGATTGGTTCGCACGATGGCCAGGGGCCCCGGACCTCTCTCACTGGCCGGGGCCCCAAGGCCAATGCGCGATACCTGGAGGGGAGTGCAGGTGGGCCTGGACCTCTCACATCCAGGCTCTGGACCTCTCACATCCAGAAAACCCACCAACACTGCCTCCATACTGAATGCTAAATTCGACACACACAAGCAATAGAACACAGCAATACATGCATGCAGCTACATTTGAGTCGTCAGCAGGTGCTCGTCAGCCAATCAGGATGCACTGTCATACACCCTTTACCTGCCATACCACATCTAGCAGCCATTAGCATTCAGGTGGGAGGCTTCAGTTGGACGCAAATCGCAAGATTGCGTCGCTAGCAGGACCGCCCCGTGCAGGCATCCGTCCCACAGGGGTCCCTCCCTAACCGCTCACCTGTCCGCTATGTCCTAGAGCTGAAAAAAAATAGCAAAAGCTGTTACAGCTGAGCTGAACAGAGAAAGAATGATCACGATCATTAAAAGGTACTATAAATTATGCTATCCTGCTGGCATTTGTAGCCAGATACACTACGTACCGGTAATATGTGTTTCTTCTACTATTAGAAACATGCTACTAGGGCTATCCCAGTAGCCAAAATTTCACAGTAGTGCCCCTTTAATAGCTGAGGTGAGGGGATTCACCACATTTCCTGCACATTCTTTTTCTGTCTAACTGATTCCTGGGCTCTACTTCTAACTTTTTTGTTCTTGCCTAAAAGCTAGCCACCTGGCAAGCTTGGCCACTGAGATTGTGACATTGGAGCAGAGTCCCTGCGAGACCAAACTCATAAAGTTCACTAACTGACCACAGCCAAGGGATGGCCTCTCATGAGACTGTGTACGGTTGCTGACTAGGGGTGCAGTACTCGCTTCAGCTTTTAGAGAGTACTGGGGTGGATTCTAGCTAAAGACAGAGTCTGAGCACAATGCAGTATTTTTGCTGCTGATAACTTTTGAAGGACAAACACAAATGCTATTCCTATTTAAGTCACAGTTCTGTGACAATTTATTGATTTCCCTTTACTGGAAAGTAATGCAATTGAATGTATAAACTAAATGTCTGCTGTTGCTCTTGATGTCTATGTAAGCTTACCGAAAGGCTCCAAAACTCGTAAAACATGTCTGACATTCCTGTACATTTAGATTGAAGTACCTTTTGTCTAAACACTTCCTTTTTTAGCTAAATATTGTGTAAGCCAATTTCTGGCTGAGTGGTTGCCTATTTTTATCTGTATGTTTGTGCTTTTTGAATGAAAGGTATATTACTAAAGATGATTATTTCTTTTTAGTGCTTCAATGTCTAATGCAGGGGTAAACTAGGCAATTACTGAAGAATTGTGTTGTTGTAAAATTGCATCCTTCCAGTCTGCATGTATTGTTTCTGGAAAGAAACCATCAGTCTCGAGTTCATTGTAATTCAGGCTGCATCTGTCACCACTGGAAGAACTAATGAAAATGTTAGGACTGCTCAGTCTTATTTTATTGTTGAGTTTATGTAGCTCCCGGTGTATTGTTGCAGCTAATTCTCCTGCTGGAAAGTCAAAATCTGAAAGCAAAGCATTTTGTTAATTTCTTTTTCTCCCTCTGAATAGAAAAAGAAAAGAATGAAAAAAAATAAATAAATGTAAACAATAATGTAGCAATTTACAGTTTGTGCTTCCTGTACAATTTTTTCTGCATTTGTCACGGCTCAACCAAACTACCGTATGTTGTTAAAAATAGGCAGTTTCTTTGAGTATTTGGATTACAGTGGTTTACATGACCAAGAATAGGAGGTTTGTTTTTCTATATATATCAATACTAAAAATATACAATATTCCAACACCTGAAACATATAGACGTTGTGCTGCATCTTTATTAACAGGATGTCTCTTTATATTTACTATTTAAACTGAGGTAGCTTCCACACAATATAACTTGCATTGAGCATCCAAAAAACAGGATTGCAAAGGTGGTGAAAAGTTGCATCACATGTTCCCAGTGCAATGTGATGCATACAGTCCGTAGACATATGCTTACACTGTAACCGTTAGCATGCGCATCGTGTGATAATTAATACACAGCACGCTGTAGCTTATTCCATTGGAATTTTATGCATCATACTGCAATCATACCAATGTGCAAGTGCCATTGGAATATAATTGCATCACATTGCAATGCGATTTTATTGTCTATTGCACTACAATGGATGTAGTGTGGAAGAAATTTAAGGAAACAAGATGTATTAATGTAGAGACAGTAGATAGTCGAGGACTGGAGATAATAGTGTAGAGAGGGCAGAAGCTGAGAAATTTAATTTGGGTGTCATCAGCATAGAGTTGATATTGAAAACCAAAAGAGCTTATCAGTTGTCCCAGGCCATGAGTGTACATGGAGAAGTGAAGAGATCCAAGGGCGAAGGCTTGGTAAGGGTGGATCCAGGAAAGCGCTTGGCCGTTGATCCACAGTGACAAGAGGGTCTGGAGAAGCAGGGAATGGTAAACAGTTTCAAAGGCATAGAAAAGGATGAGGAGTATTAGTACAGATGAATGGCTTTTGGATTTTGCAATGAGGAGGTCTATTACAACTTTATTGAGGATAGTGTCTGTGGAATGCTGAGAGCGTGAGCCAGACTAGAGGGGTTTCAACAAGAAGTTAGCAGAGAGAAAGTCAAACAGTTCTGAACAGATGTGATGTTTCAGCAGTTGGAAGCAAGGGCATACGTGAGACTGGACAGTAATTAGAGAGGGCTATAGGCTCCAAAGATGTTTTTTTGATTGTTGGTGTTATGATTTCTTGTTTTAATAAGGAAAGGAAAATGCCAGTAGAGATGGAGAGGTTAAAAAGTGTTGTTAGCCAAACTTTCCTTTGTGTGCTCTGTGATTGGCTCACAGTAATCACAGAATCCGGAGCCAACAAGTGAGAGGAGGAAGCTCTGTTGTCGCTGAGAGAGCAGAGCGAGTGGGTGCAGCAAATAAACAGTGGCGCAAACCGTGAAAGCACCATGAGTGCGCAGCAGTGAATCAGGACTTAGATTCCAACTACGTTGGTCCGAAAACTGTTGATGAAATTAGATGGAATATATGGATAAATTAAAAAAATGGTCATTTCATCTAAATAAAAGCGTACCCCATTTGTATAGCTAGTTTGTTTGTAGGTGAATTGTAGAACAAGTTATCCATCCATGTATGCTTTAAATATTTTTGCTCTCACACATTTTATTTTTTTAAGGAAACTTGATCAATATTATTTATCTAGTGCCAACTTCGTCGACAGCATTGTACAGAGTATATTGTCTTGTCACTTACCTGTCCCTCAGAGGGGCTCACAATCGAATCCCTACCATAATCATATGTCTATGTATGTATTGTGCAGTGTATGTATCGTAGTCTACAGGGCTGTGGAGTCGGAGCAATTTTTGGGTACCTGGAGTCGGAGCCGGGAAAATATGGACTGACTCCGACTCCTGATACATTTAAATTATAGTTAAAAGAGAAAATATAATAAATAACATCTCTGCTTTAAGAAGAAAGCTCGGTCCACACTAGGCACGATTGCAGAACGCAATCTCCTCACTCACCCGGGAGCCCCCTTCCCCACTCACCCTCCAGCTAGTTTCTTTTAAAATCAATGCGGCAGCAAGCGGGGAACTCACTCACTTCCTTATTCCACCGCTCACCGCGTCACTTCCTGCAATGACGCCCACTGAAGTACAGAAGTGACGTGGCGAGTGGCGGAACACAAGGTAGTGAGTGAGTTCCCCGCTCGCTGCCAAATTGATTTTAAAAGAAACTAGCTAGAGGGGGAGCGGGGAAGGGGGGGGGGGGGGTCCCATGTGAGGGAGGGGGGATTCGACCCCCATCCCCGCTGCTGTGCCCGCTGCCCCCCCTTCCTTCCTGCTACCCCCTCCAGCATGGCGGCCCCCTCCCCACCCACAGACAGGGCTGTGACACTGAAACGGATTCGTTTCTGTGTCCAAAGCTGTCGGTGTAGAGGGGGAATCCGTTTTTGCATTGGGTTTTACTACCCCTGCATGTATCCGGGGTCCGTGAAAACCCTGTAATTCCGGACCTTCTGTTCATTTGGTGTGTGTGGGGGGGGGGGGGGGAGTGCAAGACTATGGTCCTTAAAGAGACTCAGAGGTGAGTCTCAGTGCAGTTTTTTTTTACTTTCTCCAGCCTTATAAGCATGGATGTGTCCCTCGCCGCACCACCATTCTCCCGCAGTCAACCCCCGGGAGGCGGCTCAGTTGGACTCAGTCTAACTGAGTGACGTCAGCCGGGGCCTTCTGTGCTTGCGCAGAAGGTCCGCCGTTGACGTCACTGAGCCACTTACCGGGGAAGATTGCGGCTGAACGGTGGCGCTGAGGAAGACCACGAGGGACACATCCATGCTTATGGGGCTGGAGGAAGCCCCGGGTAAGTAAAAAAAAACTGTAGTGAGACTTATCTCTGAGTCTCTTTAAGGGATTACTGTTCTTAGCGCAAAATTAAATTAAAAACGGGAGAGCAGGCATTGTTAAACGGGGGAGCAGGCATAGGTTAAAAAAGGAAATAACTATGGCAGCCTCCATACCCCTTTTGCTTCAGTTGTCCTTTAAAGGATATCTTAAGGAAAAATTAAATTAAAAACAGGGGGAGCAGGCATGTTTAGTGGGCTCTGTTCATGCCCACTGCTCCTCCGTTCTCCTCCATCCCCCTCCGATACTGCCTACCAACCTCCCAAACTTACTTCCTTGTCGGGGTGGTTGTAGCTGACTGTGCAGGCACTGCCGGGTGGCGCACATCCTTGTTTGCGTGGCTACAGATCTGTCCCCTTGCAGAAAATGGCCCTGACCTTTTCTATAACAGATATAGAAAAAGGCAGAGGCCTTTTTCTGCAAGGTGGCAGGGCTACACACTGGAACCTGGCTGATATGGGGCTCCAGTGAATCTTATTATACAGACAACATACTGGGGCATTCACAATGACAATGACAGGCCAGGATGATGTCAGCTTCCTGACCAGGAGCTTTTTGTTCCTAAAAGCAGATGCCATCTTAACTGCCTAATGACCGCGTCATGCCAATGGGCGTGACCGCGGCGACAGCCCCAACACCAAATGGCGCCAAGTCCTGGGGCCGGCTACTGCAGGAGATTGTGCACGATCGTCGCTTGGGAGACTGTTAGACTTTGAAACCGCCGTCTTTTCACTAAGTACAGCACTGCGATCTGCAGCAGCGCTGTATTGGGGACAGCCATGTGACACGGCTGTCCCCCTGGCACATAGGAGAGTGATCGGCTCTCATAGGCTGAAGCCTATGACAGGGCTTTAAGGCGAAGCTGTAGGGCCAATTTATGGGGAAGCCAATTAACTTATGTGTATGTTTTTGGGATGTGGAGTGAAACTTTAGTGTCCAGAGGAAACCCACACAGATACGGGGAAAACATACAAAATCTATGGAGATAGTGCCCTGGCTAGGATTCGAACCAGGGACCCAGCACTGCAAAGCGAGACCGCTAACCACTACTCTACTGTGCTGCATTGATGGAATGTATATGAAAAAAATAATTTTCCGAAGATATCTCAAAACTCGCCCCTGAACTAACCAACCACTTCTAAATAAACGAATACCCATATGTGCTACTTTATGCTGGTGTATGTACAGCAAGTAGTAACAGCTAAGTCCAATCTATGCTTTAAAGTACCTACAGGGCTGCAGGTGCTCACAGGTGTAGCCATGGCTAGGGGTGCCACTGTGGTGCTCAGCCACTGTGTTCTTTCACCTGGGATCTTTTTTCACAGTTCGGACAACATTCAGGAAAATAGTAGCAGGCAGTGCATGGGACTGTACTACTTCCTGCACCAGATGTAGCACCCCTTCCCCTTCCTGTCCCGTGAGCAATGTGCTTCCTTTCTCTTTACACACAGCCTGCAGTGAGTGAATGTGCAGAGCAGCAGGGTGAGTAGAGAGAATGATTGCTGTGCTGCAGCTGGGACACTAGCAGGGAGAGATGGCAGGATTTGTTTAGTGCTTCAGAAGTTGCCTGTTATTAGTAGCTATGTGCACTGTCTGCTGTAATACCAGAGTGCCCTGGATTATTAATTATTTATCCTGATCAGAGTAATTAATCAATAATGTGCCTCTACCTCTTTACCCCCCCCCCCCATGCACTCCTCTCTTTTGTATGTCCTCCTTTTTCTTACTTTCTTTAGACAAGATTTTACAAGCTAATCGTACCATAGTCCTAGTCTAATGTCCTACCATATCATTATTGTGTATGTATATAGCACTGACAACTTCTTCAACACTGTATAGAGTACAGAGTTTCATAGCGGTTAGCTCCGTCCACATCCTGACAACTAATTGCCCCCCAAAATACCCCCAAATTTGCAGCAACATGCTCGGCATCCCGACCCCTCAACCCTCCCATCAATGTTTTGGGGGGGGGGGGAGGAGAGGTGGTTGTCTGTAAATAATCAGCACCGGGTGTCAAATTCCCTAGGTATGCCACTGAATATATGCTGTGTGAAAATTATCCTGTGTGTGCAGTTAGAGAACTTTAGGACCCTGTGGAGAGAAACTTTTCTGTTCAATGGTTCCATGCTGTGAGGAGTGGCAGGATTAATGAAATGTGAACTTATTTAAGGAGGAAGGAAGCCATCCTGGTGGTGACCTTTTTGCTCTGAGGAAATACACGGGACGTGTATGTAACATGTAAGCCGGTCACGTGACGTGTCAGGGTGAAGTGTCCTGCCCCGGCTTGTGAGAGTGATGTTTCTCACTCCCAGGCTCTGCAGCTGGACAGCTTTTCATCACGCTATGCTGTAGTGCCTGGATACAACTGCCAGTGAGAACGGCTGAGCCGACAGCATGAGCGGCGGAGCAGGTGCAGAGCAACATTGGGGGGCTGTCTCCAATGCGGCCTGCAGCCACCACAATGGACTGCAGTCTGATGGAAGGAGGTGGTGAGTCCCGGTGATCTGGGTACTGTATTTTGCCACCCCATGCTATGGGACTTTGATAGTCGCAGCAAGTATGGAGGAGACGGCACAATTATGTCTGTGCTGGATAGCGGTATTATCTTATTTTGTGTTCCCTCCAATTGCTGGATTGGATATTGGTGAACCAATTAAGTCTGTGTGGCTGGTTAGCTGAATGATGGCCGTAGGGAGGCGTGAGCACTCTCTAACATGGTGGGGACACTGGGGGTGATGTTTTTGTGCTTTTATGGAGGATGTTAAAGATCAATAAAGTTTGTGATACTTAAGAGCGACCGGGTTATTTGATTATAATGAATTTTTCGTCTTTCCAGATCATGATCCCATCATTGTGTTTATATACGGTGGTAAGAGTATGAATACTATGGTATAGGGTGCCCTGATTTATGGTTTACATTTGTTTGCGGGAGGTATCAGGTACTGCAGAGCAGTAAGCATCCTACCTTCTCTTGCACTGGGTTTTATTAGTCCCCCTTTACAGCAGCCACTCATCTTCCTCACCTCACTCCTGATCTCCAGCGTGTCACATAACCACTCCAGACCAGGATGGATGTGGGTGGCAGCTGTAGCAGAGGAAAACAGAATGGACCGAGCACTGGAGTAGGTAAGACAATCAATTGTTATGGGGAAAGAAAGGCTTGCCTAGCACGCAAGTGATAATCACTATGATCGGGAGCCAAGCAGCTTATCGCTTGATCCATGCTAGAAGATGTCAGCTGCTACATGATGTTCCATTGTGGCGGAAATGCACGGGTCCAGGGAAGTGAAACAATGTCCTGTCTGGTACTTGCATCAATAAACAGGGCCAGTGGCGTAGCTAAGGAGTTATGGGCCCCGTGCAAGTTTTACATTGGGCCCCCAAGAATGCTATACATAACAATTGAAAATGGCGCACGAATACCACAGTATCAGAGGTGCAAAAGGGGACAGGGAACAGTTTGTTAATGACTACTACTATTCAAAGCATATATAGAAGTAATTATTACCAGCACAGGACTAATAGAGAGCTAATACTGTGGTTGAGGCAGGGCCCCTAGTGGGCTTTTCTCGTCCAAGGGCACCGGTGTGGTCACAACCTCTGCATCCCCTATTACTAAGCCACTGTACAGGGCATAGATTTCCATATGGGAAAGTCCTAAAGCAGTTGAAATACTTATCCTTTGCAATGTTCAGTACTACCTTACCAACATCTGCTAATCTGTATGGCAACATCTGTAAAGCAATTTAACTTGCTAACCATCATCACTTGTCTAGCTTGTCAAAACTGCTTATATTCATTTATAGAAAAGTGGAAGTTATACATACTACTGCTTTATGATTATTATGAAGACCATACCTATATGGAGAAAACAGAAAACAGTCTGTTTAAGAAGTTCCAACACTTTTAAAAGTTTAACACTGACTACCAAGCATTTGAAAGCTTCATATTATTTTGCACCAGTTAGATAAAGTGCATAAAGAAAAAAGCATGAAGTAGAAGTTCTTTGATGAAATCAGTTGCAGCCCATAGTTTCCATAGTTACCAGTTAGCTTATGCAGCAAGACAGAGAACTGCCAGTGGGAGGCAAATAAGAATTTCAAAACCTCTAAATTTAAACTACATGATGCTGTTAGGTTTTGCTCTTATGATTGCATCAGACATTCTTCTACTATTCCATTCTCCCAATTTAATAAAATAAATTGATAATATGTTTGTTGAAAAATATTACCTATATTTATAAACATACATATTACTATGTAAAATATTTGTTACTGTTTCTTTAAAACTAGCAGTATGTTTCATTGATTTGTCTGGACTTAGCAGTGCACTAAGGTAAAATCAAGGACACATTTTTCTTGCTGCATACTTTTTGTGTTGATGCACTAAGTGCATTTAATGTGTTTTATCCAGTATTTTAATGTTTTTGTTATCTCATGATTCAATAATAGGTATCCATGACAATTTTGTTGTTGATTTTTTACCTAATTATTGTGTGTATATACTTATATTTGAAACAATACTTAAATTATTCATGACCACTTTTCAACTGTCTCTTATGCTTGACTTCAAGCCGATCCAAGATGAAAAACTCACTATAACATAGTATATAGTAACTTGCCTATATATCTTATCTAACGTTTAGATAGTTTACACAGCATATCTAGCTGCAAAAGTTTTAAAAGTTTATGATTATTTATTCCTGTGATACAATACGGGCAGCCATGTTCTGTTTGTCACATTGTCACAGGCTAAGATACTATCAGCTTACCTGTGTGTAAATTCAGTCCCCTCTCCTCCTCCTCCTCTCTGCCTCTGAAATCAATGGCTAGTAACACCTCCCCTCCTCCTGCCCAGACTGAGCTCCCATGAGCCCTTGCTACTGTCTGAAAATGCCAAGGCAATCTGAAAAGCTGTGGGCGAGGCTTGTTTAGTTTATAGGGAATTAGAGTATTACAACAAAAACAAAAAAATATTTGGCTTGAGGAATGCCCTATAAACTATATGAAAGGAGCACAATTATGCAATGAGTAAAAGTTTATCTCGGATCCACTTTAAGGACTAATTTACAACCTGCCTGAAGTAGGTCTACAGCTATGTTATGTAAAATACAAGTTTGTTAACCATGATGCAGCTAATTGAAATCTACACCCTGTTTGTGTTGTCCTTTCTCCGCAATGTCTTAGATTTCAGTATGCTGCATCTGGTGCACCTACTCTGATCCTGCACACCCGACAGGGATTCAGCCGTCATTTTTTCTATATGACTTTTGTTATGTGTGTCCAACAAGGAACACTCCACATTTGACATATACAGAGATGTACCCACAACTATAATGGATTTCTGTAATATCCCTTGAATACTAACCTGCTGGGCGTTCTGATTCCCGCAGCCATGCGGCCGCGCAAGGTTTTTTTTTTTTTCGCCCGATTTATTTATTTATTTATTTATTTATTTTATATATATCATATAGATAGCCTAGCACTAGCTACATGATTCTCCCCTTGCTGCTCTTTCCCTCCCACCCTTCCGATCGCCGCCGGCGATCACGCATATAAGGAAATCCTGTTCTGAACGGAATTTCCTTTAGGGCTTCCCCCGTCGCCATGGCGACGAACGGAGTGACATCATCGACGTCACAAGGACTCCCGATCCACCCCAAGGCGAAGCCTGGCGGCGATTGGCCAGGCTGCGCACGGGGTCTGCGGGGGGCGCTCTTTCGTGTCGGGTAGCGGCGGATCGGCAGCGAGCGGTGTCAGGAACTGGCCCGCGGCACGCCTGCATATACGGTTCCCGACTGCGGGTTTGACCAGATCAAGCGGGGAGCAGCCTTATTCGAGCTACAAACAAGGCTGTGACTCCTCGAAAGCTCCTTACTGCCACCACTAGCGGTTTGCTAGACACGTCCACTTTGCTGTCGAGTGCTCAGTGTGCAATCCGCGTTTACGTATTTGGGTCAGCTTTGCGCTTTAGGCCGAATACGGGAATGCCACGCACACACACACACACACACACACACACACACACACACACACACACACACACACACACACACACACACAGTTGCAATCTTACACTGTAGTGAAGCAAAACCACTAACAGTCGTTCTGAACGATACTGTTAGCCACTCTGCTATCAAGCTACTCGCACTGGCGTTTTCATACGTTGGGTCAGCTGCGCACTTTAGGCCAACGTATGACAAACGCCCCCACACACAATGCAATTACAATTTTATATGGTAGTGTTGCTCAAGCATACAATTAGGCATGGACTTATACACAGTTACACTGCAGTCTCTTCTAGGCTATGAGTGTTAGTTTAGTACAGCAGAAGTCAAACTTATTTAAATAACGATTTAATATTCCAGGAAAACGAGGAACAGTGCAGAAAGTAATAAATACAACAGATTACAAAAAAACAAAATAAAAAGTTACAAAATTAAGAGTTTACAAAGATACACACAAAGCGATTTGCTTACCAAAATAACAGGGATACAGATAGAAGAACCTTGGACTTTTGTGGACGGACACAGTCTGGTTGGACCAGGAGCCCACTTAGCTTGGGCCGGGAGTCCAGCTGCAGCTACCGTCAGGAGGGGACTGATTTTAGGTATCTATCCCCTGCTTTTTATAATGGAATATTTGCCTTGAGGCTGCAAGCCTGTTTGGACGGGGGGAACTAGTTTTAATTACATCCTCAGACATAATTTGATTCCCAGAGATCTAACATCCACATGTGAAAAGTGTATTATAGCACACACACAACAAAAGACTTCCTTAACCACTTGAGGACCTAGCCTTTACCCCCCCTTAAGGACCAGCGCTGTATTTTCAGATCTGTGCTGGGTGGGCTCTACAGCCCCCAGTACAGATCAGCTGGCATGCAGAGTGATCAGATCGCCCCCCCCTTTTTCCCCCCTAGGGGGATGATGTGCTGGGGGGGTCTGTTCGCTTCTGCATGCTGTGGGTGGCGGGGGGGGGCACCTCAAAGCCCCCCTCCGAGGCGACATTCTCCCCCTCCCTCTTCTCCCTCCCTGCCCGAGAGATCGGAGGCTGCACAGGAACGGATCTGTCCTGTGCAGCCTCTAATAGGCTCCCCGCTGTCATGTGACAGCGATCCCCGGCCGCTGATTGGCCAGGGATCGCTGATCTACTACAACGCTGCTACTGTAGCAGCGTTGTAAAAATGTAAACAAAGCGGATTATTTCCGCTTGTGTTTACATTTAGCCTGCGAGCCGCGATCGGCGGCCCACAGGCTATTCACGGAGCCCCCCGCCGTGAATTGACAGGAAGCAGCCGCTCGCGCGAGCGGCTGCTTTCTGATTAATTAGCCTGCAGTCCTGCAGCTGCCACTTTGCTGACGCGCGTTATGAGTGCGTGGTCGGCAAGTGGTTAACATCCAATTTACCCAGGTTAAAGTGTATTTTAGTATATACATGAAAAGACTTCCCTAACATCCAATTTCCCCAGGTTAAAGTGTATTTATGCACGTACATGAAAAGACTTCCCTAGTCCAAGTTACAGGTGACAAACACATTGTTGACAGTATTTCCTAGCCAATCAAAGGTAAGGATACGGCTGCTATTGGCCTGAATAGCCATCTCCTAATTAGAGGCTAGGTAGACAGTCCCTAATTGCAGAGATTTCCCATCTCCCAATTAGGAGCAGACAATGGCCATTGAATGCAGGGTCAATTTACATGATATAATGAACTCCCGGAAGCTGCCAGCCTTCAAAGCCAGACTGGCTGGCAGACAATCCCATATGACACAGTGGTACACAGCAGACATAAAAATGGGAAAATGAAAATATACTACTGTATTATCCTTAACAGCATCAGCACCCCAATATATCACCACAAGCGGCGGTGATCGGGTAGGACACGCAGCAAGCAAAGTGCTTTCTGCGTGTTTTTAAAAAAAATTATTCAAATCGGCCCAGCGGTGCCCTCTAGCGTCTCTGGACGAGCTCAGCTCGTCCAGAACGCTAGGGAGGTTAACCACTTCAGCCTTCAGTGTTTTTTCACCTTATGCATCCGAGCAATTTTCACATTTCGGCACTCCTCCCATTAATTTGCCAATAACAATCACTACTCATCACATCTAAATGATGTATATCTTCTTTTGGTGGTATTTGGTTTCAATAATTACTTTATTTTGTATGCATTTTAAAGAGACTCTGTAACAAAATTTTCAGCCTTAGTTCTTCTATCCTATAAGTTCCTTTGCCTGTTCTAATGTGCTCTGGCGTACTGCAGCCTTTCCTAATTGCACAGTGGCTGTGTTATCTCTGTTATATGATCTAATCTGTTTTCTTCTGTCAGGCTAGGCTGGAATGTGTGGAATGTGCAGGGCTGCTTGTGATTGGATAGAATCGATACACACCCTCTGCAGGCCCCCTGCAGGCTCTGTATGACTCACACACTCTGCTTATGTGAGCCTATCACAAGCTGGTTAGTTTGTTTATAAACACTGCCTAAAACTGTTAATTACAAGCCAGGATTGCAGCAGAGAGTGGCAGAAACAGCACAGAGGGGCCCAGGAGAACATAATGAATAGAATGGTATGCTTTTTGCTGTAAAAATTTTAGAGTACAGATTCTGTTTAAAGGGAAAAATGAGGGGGGAAAATGAAAAAAATACACTATTTCTCCATTTCCATCCACTAAGGTTTTAAAATAAACAATGCTACCGTACATAAAAACACACATTTTATTTTTCCATTAGTACTGGTAATCCCAACATTTAAATTATGTCCCTAGTGGGGATAATATTTTATTTGGAAGTAAAGGTGTATTTTTTCTGTGTCGTGTTTCTTGTTTTCACATTGTACCCTAGCAATAATTACAAGCCCTCATTTGCAAAAATAACAGTAATATACCCTCATGGCATACATATTTAAAAAAGGCTGTGTCCTTAAAGCGGAATATAACCCTGCATTTCAACTTTGCTCTAAAACATTATTTACAGTATATTATATGCAACCAGCATTTTTTTTTTTTACTAGACCAGCATTGGAAGGGTTGCACAGAGCTTTAAAGTTCCTGGAGAGAACTGCAGACGCATCCGCAGCTTACATAGATACATTTTGTTTACATAAATGTATCTAAGTGTGAAATGTGACTCACTCTCTCTGACTGAGAAGGAGCTGGAGGACAGCCAAAGGGTGTGTAACATTTCTCACTTGTTACATTCTATTTAGTTAAATGTATCTATCTGAACTTCTGCATATCTCTCCACGGAACTTTAAACCTTTGTGTTTAACCCTTCCAATGCTGGTCTAGTAAAAAAAAAAATGCTGGTTGCATATAATATGCTGTAAATAATGTTTTAGAGCAAAGTTGAAATGCAGGGTTATATTCCGCTTTAAGGTAACAGTTTATGTATTCTGTTTTAAATTCTGTCATTTTGTTTTATTTTTACAAGCTTTTTATTTTGGTACTGAATATATGAAAAAAATATTGCTTTGATTCAGTTTGTTACTGAATGTAATTCACAAGACACAGGCCTCAACCCAAAACCCCCTAAAATCTATTCTACCACTTGTCACCTTTAAAAGGATACCCCATATATGTCATCTGATAACTATCTGGGCATCTAGGCACAAAGTATAGCACCATACTTTGTTTGCATAGCCCCAGAAGAGTGTGGACAGCACAAAAGGGCCACAAATGCCACCATTATGGAAAGCTAACAACCAGGGCTAGTCAAAAGTGAGTGTTTTGTAAGCTACCGACTCATGTATTTTTGCTGAAACTTTCCCAAGTTTGTTCATAACTTTAAAAATGAAATGTTTTTCTCATAATAGATTGAGTTTGTCACTACCTATTTTTTATGTAACAGGTTCAAGGTGTAAGATGCATCAACATTTATTCTACAACTCATTATGATTTAAATGAGGTCGCATATACGTAATTTGATAACAAACTGGATACAAAGCAATCCATTATTCTCAAGGTGCGCCTGTGGCTTTTTTGCAAGCCATTTTTTGCACTTATTGTTACGGTGTCATTCTTTATTTGCATAGCCCCAGAAGAGTCAGAAAAAGACCACTAATGTCACCATTGTGGAAAGCTAAGCTTACAAAGCTTACACCCAGAGCTTTTTCAGAAGTGGATATTTTGTAAGCTACCAACTCCTCTAGTTTTTCTGAAACTTTACCAAGTTTTATCATAATTTTCCCATATTTTTTTTTTCATTTTTATGTGATACTGGCCCATGCTATAAAACACATCAAAATGTATTCTGCAACTTATTATGATTAAAATTGGGTCACATATAGGTCATTTGTTAATAAACTGGATGCACAGCAATCCATTATTCTCAGGGTGCGGCTATGGCTTTTTTGCAGTTCTTTTAGATAGGGACTGGTTAGTGTTTGGAGTAGGTGGAGGGTGGTTAGGGTTAGGAGTAATTGAGGGGTGGTTAGGGTATGGCATAGTTAGCAGAGTTCAAACTCAATTCAAATACGCAGATTAATTTCCATGTTTTTCCACAATACTCCAGGTAGCTTCAGAGACAGAAAAGCCTCCACCACACCCCAACGTGAGCAACTCAACGTGTGGTAAGACCTCCTCTCAGTTCTATTCGCACCTTGGGACCGTTCCCGGGTCATCCCCCACCTCTCACGATCTTAATTTGAGATATCTTCTCCTCCAAACACTCTCACATCAGCACATATCGACCTCCATTAAGCTCAATGAAAAAGCTCCTCATAGTGTAAAACCTCAATCGTTTATTTCCTCTGCCTTTGACATGGTTGATCATGCTCTGCTTCTGCAGACACTGTCATCTTCAGGAATCAACGGACAAGCATATTCCTGGATCTCCTTTTATATCTCTGGACGCTCTTACACTGTGTCCTTCTTTAACACCAATTACTCCCCACATCCACTGTCTGTTGGTGTACCTCAAGGCTCTGTTCTTGGGCCACTTCTTTTCTCAATCTACACTCGTGGCCTGGGACAACTAATTAACTCTTTTGGCTTCCAGTATCACCTCTATGCGGATGACACCCAAATCTATCTGTCAGCTCCTGATCTGTCATCACTATTATCTAGAGTCCCCGACTGTCTACGTGCCGTTTCTGCATTCATGCCCTCCCGCTTCCTCAAACTCAACATGAGTAAAACGGAAATTGTGATTTTTCCACCATCGCTGTCTACACCCCCACCAATTGCAACCATAACTGTAGACAACACCCCAATAACCTCAACCACTAAGGCCCGCTGCTTGGGGGTTATACTTGACTCAGAGCTCTCCTTTAAACCACATATTGCCTCATTAACCACCGCCTGCTTTTTCCAGCTCAAAAATATATTCCGTATCCGTCCCTTCCTCACACAAGAGGCCACCAAAAAGCTTGTTCATGCCTTAATCATCTCCCGCCTAGACTACTGCAACACCCTGCTCTGTGGTCTACCAAAAAACAGGCTACTATCTCTCCAATCCCTTCTAAATTCAACGGCCCGCCTCATTCACCTTTCCACACGCTCTTCCGACACAGACCCACTGTGCCATTCTCTCCACTGGTTACCCATTACCCAGAGGATCCAGTTCAAACTCCTGACTCTAACATACAAAGCCCTCCACGAGTTGTCTCCTCCATACATCTCCTCACTAATCTCAAGATATTGTTCCTCCCGCAACCTTCGCTCCTCCCAAGAAATTCTCCTGGCCTCTAAGCTGATCACATCTCCTCACTAATCTCAAGATATTGTCCCTCCTGCAACCTTCGCTCCTCCCAAGAAATTCTCCTGGCCTTTAAGCTGATCACCTCCTCTCATGCTCGCATACAGGACTTTACACGACCATCATCCCTTATCTGGAACTCTCTTCCACAGCCTGTACGTCATGCTCCAAACCTGGACATCTTAAAATGTACTCTTAAAACACACCTTTTCAGACAAGCTTATAACATTCTATAGCACTTATTTACTTATCTGTCACAATGTAATCAGAGGCAAAGGGTCACTGCCTCATCCATCCTCCACCCCCTTACCTAGTGTGTCCCCCACTACCCATTAGATTGTAAACTCGCAAGGGCAGGGTCAACCCCCTAATGTTTACTGGTTTTGTAACAATATTTGTGCTGCTTGGAACTCTGCTGTACATTTCTTAGTTGTATCTATGTTCCCCTTGTCGTCTTATTGTGCTTTGTAAAGCGCTGCGGAATATGTTGGCGCTATATAAATAAAAACATAATAATAATTTATTGGACAATAAAATTGAAATACACTCGCATGTTCCTTTAAAAACAACTCGCTCAAAGTGATTTAGACGCGGGCCCTCCCCCGCTAGTTGGCCGGCAGGCTTGATGAGCAGTCCTCGATCGCGTCTACCGGTAAACACGCGATCAAGGGCTGCTCATGATGTGAGGGTGTTTGGAGGAGAAGATATCTCAAATTAAGATCATGAGAGGTGGGGGATGACCCGGGAACGGTCCCAAGGTGTGAATAGACCTGAGTGTAAGTCTTACCACACGGTGAGTTGCTCACGGTGGTATGTGGTGGAGGCTTTTCTGTCTCTGAAGCTGCCTGGAGTATTGTGGAAAAACTTATGGAAAAGAATCTGCTTATTTGAATTGAGTTTGAACTGCCTTATTTAAACCAATTTGGGGACTCTGACAACACTATTTTGAATATATATGACATACTGTATGTGCAATATTTAAAGGATTATTAAAGGATCATTCAAATATAAGCTAACTACAGACGTGAAGATGTATCGGGGAACAGCGAGCGTTTACCGATCCATCTTCACTACCATGGTAACAGAGGCACAAACAATCATCGGCAAGCAACAGGGATCAGAGCGATCAGTCGCTCAGTAATCCGTCATGGCGGTCGCAAACACCGCACATCACCGCACATTGTTTAACTAATTTTCATTAAACGATATTATGTCATCATTCAATGTGAAAAAGTCGCTCGTCACGAAAAAAGTTGCCGCAAATTTTGCATCATGGGTACGGATCTTCAGGCACACTGATTGGTTCAGGGACCGCATGATCCCTTGCACCAATCATTGCCTTGGGGGGACATGAACACTTTTTTTTTTTAATTATATTTTTATTACTGTTATTATTATTTTACATTAAAAAACATTTATTGTATTTTTTACTTTTGTTTTTTCTTCAATGAACACTGTCTGTTTCAGAGACGGTGTTTATTGAGGACTGGAAGGACACGGATTGGCCAAGGGATCACATGATCCCTTGGACCAATCACTGCAGCCACTAGGGTCAAGGGATCACATGATCCCTTTGCCCAATCAACGGTGCAGGTCTGCGGTCACGTGCCAGTCCGCGCGGTCACGTGCTCGCATGTGCATTTACAGGAAGTACATACTTCCTGTATGGCGGCACTTTTCGATGATTGCTGTTACACTTGTAACTGTGATCATTGCAGCTTCGGGAGGTTCCGATAATTAGTGTGGTGGGCATGCACGTGCACAAGCGTGATCGTTCGTATGGGCGGTTTTAACCCATGACATAGCTGCTATGTCCTTGCGACCTATGTCATTTCATCTAAAGTGGTTAATATACAGGTGTGGACTCACTTTAACCAGTTGAGGACCACAGGCTTACACCCCCCTAGTGGCCATTTTATACAATTCAGCACGCTGCAGCTTTAACACGACTTGGCACACAAATGAATCTTGCCCTCTTTTCTTGCCACCAATAGAGCTACCTGTTGGTGGCATCTGATTGCTGCTGCGATCGGCATTTTTTAAAATAATTTTATTGTTTTTTGTTTTTTAAATAAATGTCTATTTTCTTTTTAATTTATCACTCTCCCCACCCTCCCCCTGACAGCCAATCCCTGCGATCACCTCTCATAGGCATCAGCCTATGAGAGATGATGGTTTTTGATCCTGTCCTGGGGACAGCTCAGTGACAGAGCTGTCCCCCGTACAGCGTTTCACTATATTGCAGCGCTGTACAACCACTTTCTGTGGTTTTTTTATTCTTTTCTCAGCCTGCCAGCCGTGATGTTTACAGAGCTCCACTCTGTAACTCAGCGAGGATGCCCGCTAATCTCCTCCCCCAGGATTTGACGCCAATCAGCGTTAGGTGGTCCTGGGTGAGCCACCTTGCTGCCACCAATCGACGTTAGGCGGTTGTAAGGTGGTTAATAAGATACTGTAGTAGGCCATGGAGTCTGTTCTTCAGCAATACAGCGCTAAGAAGTACATCTCAGTTTTTCATCATCAACATCCCCTGACGTATACCTCGCTTGGTGGCATGTAAATGATCAATCAGTGTGTTTCAGTACATTGCACAATCACTCTCACTTCATTAACTTTAATATTGGATTAAAAAATATACTGTCAGCAGTTTTCTTTAATCAGTTACTTGGAACTAAGTAGAATACCGTACTAGCTGTGATAATGGAAATTAGCTGTTTCAACTCCTTTGGTAAATTGTTAGTACTGATTCTTGATGCAGAAGAATTATTGTTGCAATTAAGAAAATATTGTGTAGAAAATACACACTTGTATAGTTACCCCATGTTCTCTTGTTTAGTAGTTTATCTTTTCCTTTATATGCATTTATATAGTATATTGTTTTTAAATAACTTCCCTTTCACTCACCAAAATTCAATAAGGGAACATAACAGTACTGTAAAAACATATTATTATTTTGAGTAAATACGTCTTTCTTTCTTGCTGTGGATAAAAAAAAAAACATTGCTATATTATTGCTGCAAGAACAATATCAACCCTGGCAGTGGTCCTCTGTCCATCTTCCCTCAATACTTAAAGCGGACCCAAATTAAAAATACAAGATTTCAGAAATAAAATCTATTTTCTAAATTATAATAATAAATAGCAGCCTTTTTTCAGCTGCATGATGACAAATATAAAATATTTTACATTTATTGGAGGAACCCCTCCCTTCCTTTCAAATTGCCAGGATTTTTCCGGCAAACTGGTGGAGTAGATGGTGTCTGGCAATGGAGGAATTGCTAATGGCTGCCCCCAGTATAATCCTAGTTATGAAAAGAGAAGGGTGAAAAGCATGCACTGAAATGCTCATAGGCTTGAAGGAGTGTTTATTTATCTTTGTATGTGTCAGAGTGGTGCAACTAAATATTTTGAATTAAAAAAATGTTTGGTTTGGGTCCGCTTTAATTCAACTGCAGAGAGTTATGGGTTATCACTGGAGCATTGAACCAGGCCAACATTACGTACAAGACATTTGCCCTATTTTTCCAGTATGGTAACCATACTTTTACTTGCAAGAACATGGAAGATGCATGAAAATGCTGGACTTGCCTATAACTAGATCTTTACCCCATATATTGCCCTGTCACTCAGTGGACTAAGGACTGATCCGATAGAAGACAGAACAGAACTTTCACCTCTATAGCTGCTATTTATGGAGTTTCATGGTGATATTAGGTCTTAACCACTACTGTATTGCTCTGTATGTTTTGTATACTTTCTCCTATACAGCACCTTTTGGCTGGGTTCTCTGCACATCTTTGCAGGTCACATTTGTATGTTTTTCCTATTGTTTGTGCTTTAAAGAGAAACCGTAACCAAGAACTGAACTTCATCCCAATCAGTAGCTGATACCCCCTTTGCCATGAGAAATATTTTCCTTTTCTCAAACGGATCATCAGGGGGGTCTGTATGGCTAATATTGTGGTGAAACCCCTCCCACAGTGTGATGTCAGGACCATGGTCCTGACAGTTTTACTGAATGTGAACCTCATTGCATTGTGGGAAATAGCTGTTTACAGCTGTTTCCAACTGCAAAAAAAGCAAGCAGCATCTCCTTCCACTGACATCACCTGCCAGCAGTAAAAATGTCACCATGTGATAATTGTCAGAATGTAAATCAGGGAGAGGAAAGATTTTACTATGGGCAAACACTGACTAAATCATTTATACACAATTATTATAAAAATGAAGCACTTTTTTATTGCATGATTTTCAATGGAGTTCCTCTTTAAAGTGGTTGAAAACTCAGCATTTCCTCTTTGTTCTAAAATATTATTTACGGCATAAAATCTACTACCACAAAAGAATTGCAGCAGAACAGCATTCAAACAGTTAAACACAGCACTTTGTTCTGCATTGGCAAGTACCTTAAGCTTCTGGCTGCATCTAAAGAGGTGGCAGTACTATATTTTGTTTGTTTGCTACAATTAGTATCCAGCCAGCAGTGTGCTGACACTAAACTGCTCACATTGAAGAACCAGAGAGAGCTGAGAAGTGATCACTGGATACATTATAGTATATAACTATAGCAGCTAAAGGCAATTTGTAGACAAACAATATTGTACACAAAAGCAAATAGGAAAACTGTATGGGTAATAAAAAGTAGGGAAACAGATCTATTGAATGTTTTGTCTGAGTTTTCCCAAACTTTAACTTCAACTATTGTAAAGATGACCATATCAGTCCAAGGACAAAAGCAGTAGTCCCCAGGCTCAACTAAAGCAGATTAGCACCAGGGAGTCAACCAGCAAACACCCCGATCCACCAAGGGTGTAAAGTAGCAATGCACAGAAAAAAGATAACTGGGCCTCAACCTGGATTTTCACAATTATTGCTGTGGCTATATTTGCACCATAGTAGCAGAAAACACAATGTTTTGGCCTAAACATTGTGTGTTCTGCTGCTATGGTGCAAATAAAGCCACAGCTATAATTGTGAAAATCCAGGTTGAGACCCAGTTATCCTTTTTCTGTGCATATTAGTCCAAGGGTCATTTTGCTGCCCCTTACTGAGACCGGCTGTCCAAATGCTTATAGAATGGTATTTGGTTCACTCAGTCACACTGTTAAAGCATTCAACTCCTTTGATTATGTCATGTGAACAATGGTTGTTATTCATTGTTTGTTGTTTATTTTGTTAAGTGGCCTAAGATAGACCTTAAATGAGTCAAATGTGCTGAACAAAACACGTTAAGTGTAAGGATAGACACAATTATTTATCTCATCAGTTTATTTTCACTTAAGTTTAACTTTAATTTACGCTAGACCAGTGGCGTAGCTAGAGATTATGGGGCCCCATAGCAGAACTTTAATGGGGCTCTCAGATGTAGGCACTCTTTATCTATGACACCTGCCCCTAACATATGAATAGGAGTTAATTGTCAATTTACATTCTTGTGCAATCTACACTGCATATTATCCATGGGCACTGATAGTCAGCGGGTGTAGTAACACAAAAAAAAGTTTTTTTTAGTGAATAAATCAAGTACCACCTGGACCCCCCTCTGCTCCAGGGCTTTTGCTACACCCCTGCTCTAGACATACTGTGAACTCGTGATCCGAACATGATACAGTTCTCTTTTTTTCTCACTTACATATGATCTCCCCAGACCTAGACAATGGCGCTTAAATGAGTCTCTATATGGTATACATACACACAGCATACAAATGTCTTTAGCAGTGAGGCAGAAACTAAAGACAGACAATTGCAGCATACGGTTTTGAGTGACAATTCACACCAGCAACAATTGTATATATGCTACAACATACTAGGCCATATGCAACTCACTTTTTCACCTGAGTTTTCTCCTAGGTGATATTTTTACAATTGTCAATAAAGTGCCTTTTAAGACACCAGAAAACAAGAAAATACTCATGCATGTTTATTTACTTTTTGGTACTTTTTTAGTTGAAAAGTGCTGGAAAGTTATTTTAAATAGAAGATAAAAAATTATCTCCTAGGAGAAAACTTGGGTGAAAAACTGAAATTGCATATGGCCCACTGAGTGATCTACACATGCTACAACATACTGGACCATATGCAATTAACTTTTTCATCCAAGTTTTCTCCTAGGAGATAATTTTTCATCTTCTATTTAAAATAACTTTCCAGCACTTTTCAACTGAAAAAGTACCAAAAAGTACGGTAGGTGAAAAAGTACTATCAAAATTATTTTTAGTATTTTCTTGCTTTCTGGTGGCTTAAAACGTATTTTATTGACAAGTTTAAAAATATCGCCAAGGAGAAAACTCAGGAGAAAAAGTTAATTGCATATGGGCCCCTGAGTGATCTCACAACGGTAGCAGTCTGCCACGGACTTGTAAAGTGATCATCGTCGTCTGCTTCCAAGCTGTCCTTCTTTAAGACATTCTTACACACAACACAACAACTCTAGATTGTGAGACTGTTTGCACTACAAAAGTTGTGAGTAATCGGATGGTTTGATCTTTTATGCTAGGGTGTGTCTGCAGACAGTGTTTATAGCGCGCTACTTACACACGGAGCAATTGTTGCACAAACCGTCCTCTGTCGCCTGTTTTGAGAGACATTTGTATGTCGTGTGTATGGGCCTGTTTTACAGTTCGTCAAATGTGTTCTATTTATCAGATTTTTTTTTATTCATGAAAAACCTGACACTCTAAATTGATTTTATATGGTGCATATATAAGGAGCTGAATCATTTGAATTGCCTCTCAAAATAAAAAAAGGTCAGAAATGCTCTAAATTTTAGAACATAAATTAAATAAGTTAGTAGCAGAAGCAGAAGATCAACAAGTTTCCTCTCTTTGCATTTATTGTCTAATTAAGAATACAAAACTTCAAGTAGATAGCCTTATCACTAAGGAAACTGAAGAAAAGTACCATATATGTCCATATCCATATATGTGGATTTGAGATAAATTCCACAAATATTTAAACAAGCCCGGTTAGTCCACTAGTTACACCAACAGTAGCAAATAAATTATGTCCGAAAATTAGGATGTCTCAATTTTCAGGTAACCACACAATATTCGCCATTCCTTTTATAAATTTTTCCAGAAATAGTACAGTGACCCCTGTCCTTCATCCACTTAAGAAATTAAATAATTTCTTGCTTTGCCAGAACTAGCGTCTATGTCTGTCCAGTTACTTAATAATGCTATCAGTGACAAGACAGAAATTTGCCTTTTTTAGAAAGTATCTGCGATTATTCTGGTTGTAGTGAGCATGTGAGGTCTTCTACAATGCATCACTGCTGAATATGCAAAGTATCCCTTTGTTGTCCCTGAAAGTCAAACACACAAATGGCTACCATAAAAGTTCTGAAAAAGAATAAGCGTCCAGCCTTGGTGGGATAACAGCTGCCTAGTATTTAAAAAATTGCCGTACAACTTACCCCACACCTCAATGTGCTTTACTACTTTATTATGCTAGGGGTGTGGTTCGTCAGGAATTTGTAATACATTTTAAAACCTACTCATATAAAGAAGGATCAGGTGGGCTTTATTCCCATTATATAAACTACATAGGGGTGAAAATTACCAATGACTTACTGTTAAATTGTGCATCATGTTTTATAATGCCCCACTCTCTTCTCATTTAATTTTTCTGCCTTCTTATTAAACAGTTAACTTCATTTTCCAGCTCTGCAATCTGTTGTTTGCTTTCAGTGATCTCAGCTTTCTTTTTACATAGCTATATGATCAGTGTCTTCTCCAAAGAAAGTTGCAGAGGAAATCTTGGGGGCCTCAATCAGTTTCTTTTTTTTTTTTATGGTAAAGCAGATTTTATTGATTATCAAAAAGGTAACAAGTAAGTGTACAAACATTCAAAAATATTGCAGTTGTTCTCTAAATATTACAGAAAGTGCATAGAACATACAACAATCTTATGAGGCGAAATTCTACCCAGAATCCTCTGGGATCTATATATAATATTAAGTAACTATTATATAATCAGTGGATAATCCTTTGAAAACCATTTTATATATAGTAGGAAAAGTAGAGGAGGAGAGAAAGAGTGAAAAGAAAAAGAGGAAAGGAAAGGGAAGAAGGGCAAGAGGGTAGACACCAGGGGGGGACATACTGCACCATACTATATATCATATACAAAAATGTTGGCATGGGCATAAGATCAAGAAAGGGATTATAACATAAGGATCATTCAGTACTTGATGTAGATGAGCCTTAAAACATCTAACCCAAAAAGGAGTCTCACTACCAGGTATACGGACAGACTGGTCTATCCATGGCAGAGCCCTAGTATCCAGACCCAAAAGCTGAGTTTCCAAGGAGACCTATTGTTTGGTTTCACGACTGTGAAACCAGTCAATTATGTGTACTAGAGTAGAAGCTTTATGGTAGGTTTCAAGGTCTGGAAGGCTAAGGCCACCATCAAGTTTGGATTTACACAGTAAGGAGTAGACAGGGGGGTGGGGGCACAAATGTATCTAATGAACAGAGACTTTAGCTGATTTAAAAAAAGGCTTTAGGAATATGTAGTGGAATAGCTTGAAATAGGTATAAGAATTTAGGAAGGATGTCCATCTTTAGGGTATTGATTCTGCCCATCCAGGATGGTCTGTTAAAGGAGGGTTTTGAGGGTTTTTGGAGCTCAGTGGTGATAGATTGCAGTAAGGGAAGGTAGTTGGATTGATAAATGTCCCGAAGGTCAGAGGGCACATTTATACCCAGATATCGGATATGGTGAGTATTCTATTTAAACAGGAAAGACTTTTGGAGCTGAAGGACAGGATGAGGGGAGAGGGATATATTGAGCATTTCTGTTTTGGACAGGTTCATTTTTAAGTTACTAAGATCCCCAAATCGAGTGGATTCGTGTAATATGTTAGGGATAGATATTTGAGGTACAGTGATGAAGAGTAGAAGATCATCTGCATATAATGCAGTCTTGTAATGGTGTAGGCCAATTTGTAGGCCATGTATGGAGAGATTTTGTCTTATGGCCACAGCAAAATGTTCCATAGTTAGTATATATAGGAGAGGTGATAGGGGACAGCCCTGCCTGGTGCCGTTGCTGATGAGTAAGGCGTCCGACAGGATTCCATTGACCCTCACCCTAGCAGAGGAGGAACCATATAGTGCCATGATTATTTGGAGCATGAGAGGACCAAGTCCCAGCGTCCGCAGGGTGAGTTCTAAAAATAGCCAATGGACCCTGTCGAATGCCTTCTCTGTGTCAATAGACATGAGACAACACCTGGTCTTTGACCTTTGAGCATGCTCAATCAGAGTTACTGTTTTGAATACGTTATCTCTGGCCTCCCTATGTGGGACAAAGCCAGATTGATCTGTGTGTATCAAGTCAGGTATGTAAGGTTTAAGGCGCTCTGCCATAATCTTAGAATAGAATTTCATGTCTAAATTAATTAGTGAGATTGGGCGGTAGCTACCACATTCTTTTGGGTCCTTACCTTATTTGGGTTACAATACCCTACTGCTACTTATTTGGGTATAACTGTGATATGTGTTTGTAGGGCTTGAGGAGGAAAGGGACAGGAAGAGGAGATTGAGTTAAAGAATTTACATAGTAAAGGGTCTAGTTGGCTTTTAAGTTTTTATAGGAGAGGGCAGAATAGCCATCTGGCCTGGGACATTTACCATTTTTGGCTGACCTAATGGCTGTTATCACTTCAATATCCGTGAAAGCTTCCTCTAGTTCTTTAAGAACATTTTCTGAGAGAGTGGGGAGTTTAGTGGCTTTGAGTTATGTTAGGATTTTTTCTGTTAAGACAGTCATAGGGAGGTTGTGATATTGGTTTACAATATTGTATAGGGAGTTATAAAAAGATTGGAAATTGTCTGCTATATCTTTGGGTTTAGTAATCAGGCCCTTAGAGGGAGAGTTCATGGAGGATATATAGGTGGCTGAGGATCTTGGATGGATAAATCTGGCCAGGGCTCGGCCGCATTTATTGCCAGCTTCATATATGTGTGCTTAAGGGCTTGTTTCCACTAGTGCGGCGTGCGGCTCGCAGACGCACGCCGGCACTGAGCGGGTGGGCAGGATCACAGGCGAATCCCATGAGCCGTGCCATGCACGGCTATGGAATTCACATCCTCCGCCGCGAATTCTGCAGGGGGTTCCGGCCGAATCGCTCCCGCAAGCGATTCGGCCGCGGCGCCGTTATCCCCTATGGAAGAGTTTACCCGTGCGATTCATGTGCGGGGAAACTCTGCGGAATCGCGGCGGAAACCGCGATAGTGGAAATGGGCCCTTAAGCTTTTCACGCTGGATAAGGGTATCAACATCCAGGATCCTCAGCAGGTTGTGTTGTGCGGAGGAGAGTTGTAAGCTAAGCTCAGGAGAGCTTGAATTTTTATGTTGTCTCCAGCAAGTGAATCCGATTAAGCAGATCAGATATTTGGGCAGATCTCTCTTTCTTGATACGAGTCCCATGTGAGATGAGATGACCTCGAAGAACACACTTCAAGGCATCCCATTGGACAGTAGGAGAGGTATCATCAGAAGCGTGAACATTTTGAAAATCAGAGATAGACTGTTTAATAGCTGAAAGGCATGTATGATCTGATAAGAGAGCATTGTTCAGTCTCCAAGAGAATTCAGATCTGCCGGAACCACCTACTGAGAGTTTACATATGACAGGGGAGTGGTCTGACCATATGAAGGAGCCAATTTTGCAACTAGAGCAGAAATCAAGCAGTGAGTGGGATACAAATACATAATCGATTCGACTGTAAGATGGGTGAAGTTTAAAAAAAAAAGTGAAGTCTCGACCCCTAGGATTCATCGCTCTCCAACTGTCCACTAATTTGAGGTAATGTAATTTATGTTTGATTCTGATATACATGGGTTTGGGTACAGAGAAATGGCCAGAAGATTAGTCTAGTGCAGGATCTAATGTCATATTCAAATCCGCACCCATAATTATCTGGCCTTCAGCAAAGTGTCCCAAAAGACTCAGGTAGGACAAGAAGGCCTTACCCTGATGTCTGTTAGGGGAGTAAATGGCAGCCAATGTATACATACGAGTTAGGTGCTTGATTTTCATAAAGACATATCTACCCATAGGGTCAATCTTCTGGTCTAGAACTTCAATATGAAATGATTTATGCAGTCCCACGGAAACGCCCTTAGAGTGACTATCAGGGTTGGAGCTATGGAACCAAGTGACATAATATTTAGAGTTAATAGAAGGAAAGTGATGTGTCTTAAAATGGGTTTCCTGTAGCATGAGGATAGATGCCCTCTGCTTATGGGCATGATAGAGGACTTGTGAACGTTTGTTAGGAGTGTTGAACCCTTTCACATTATATGTCTTAATATTTAAATCACCCATAGTAACGCATTACCAATAAGAGAGTTATACAATCCCTTGGTGTCAGACAGAAAGTATCAGGGAGAGAAAAAGAATGCCTCAATCAATTTCTTTCGTTATTTAGCCCCTTGACTTTCAGCTACTATAGTGGTTTTATCTGCTTTAACTGTACTTTCCTGAATCTTGTGTAGAATTATTTTGGATGTAAATCGACTTTGAAAACTAATTGGTTGTTTACATATACCATAGATAAAAGAAAAATAATTAAGGAATTGGTTACCAATCAGTGCATTAGGAAACTGCCATGTAATTAATTGGGAGGAAAATAATGTGTTTGCAGTGACAAGAAAAGGAAGTGGAACAAAAAACTTAGGCAGTAACTACGTACTCTTGACACTTTGGATGCCTAGCCTCTTTAAAATATGCAGTCTGGATTTAAGAATGTATTATCTTTAAAATCACAGTTCACAGTGGGACCTATGTCAAAATTTGCAATTTTATGAAAGCCCTCACACTCTCTCGCTCTCTCTCTCTCTTTTGCTGTTTCTTTCCAAGAATAACAAAAATGCTTTCAACATTCACTGTCTTTCTTACATCCAGGCTGAAGACTTGAGGAAGCTTGAAGCTTTTGAAGGATGGGAACATTTTAACACATTTGGGTCATTTGAGGCTGTAGGTAGAACAACAAGAGCAAAGTTCAGCTGTGAAGTAAAGGCCTAAAAAAAAAAAATACATATATATAAAGCAACACGCTTTCTTCAATAGAACACGTTAACCTTGTCTGGCAGACACATAGTTAATATGGTCACATAATATGAAATAGTAATTCTAAATTATGCATTTAAAGGGACACTTAAGAAAAAAAAATGAGTTTTACTCACCTGGGGCTTCCAATAGCCCCCTGCAGCTGTCCTGTGCCCTCGCCGTCTCCCTCCGATCCTCCTGGCCCCGCCGGCAGCCACTTCCTGTTTCGGTGACAGGAGCTGACAGGCTGGGGACGCGAGTGATTCTTTGCGTTCCTGGCCACAAAAGCGCCATCTATGCTGCTATTGCATATATCATATACCATATAGCAGCATAGAGGGTGCTGATGTGTCTGGGAACGTGAAGAATCACTCGCGTCCCCAGCCTGTCAGCTCCTGTCACCAAAACAGGAAGTGGCTGCCGGCGGGGCCAGGAGGATCGGAGGGAGACGGCGAGGGCACCGGACAGCTGCAGGGGGCTTTTGGAAGCCCTAGGTGAGTAAAACTCATTTTTTTTGTTTGACTTAAGTGCCCCTTTAAGGAAAATATCTTGAATTTTTGCTTCCAGTTTATTAGTGTTTCAGCCACAGCTGTTTTGGCATTATTATATTTGGGGTACAGGTGATCCCAGTGTAAATGTAAAAAAATTTAATCTGATTTATGAAGCTGAGGGGTTGCAATTTGCGACCTTGCAACAGTGGGCAGCTGTGCGTAAACCACAAGAGGAAGTCGATCGGCACTAGATGACAGCTGGCTCAGGGGGTATAGGTGCAGTAGCTGTGCCTCCAGATAAACACCACTAGTAGAAACACGTAAAGAAAAAAGATCCGGGCACCTGCGGGCAGCTGTGCTATGCAGGAGCCATGGTTTCCAAAATCCATCTGCATGTCGGGGGCCACATTGATATAAACAAGGGAAAGGCACACGCATGTTCCCTTATTCATTATCAGGCATCATACTGGTTGGTGGGCAGGCAGCTTACATTATTGATTGTATAGATGTATGACAGCTTTGCAGTGCAATGGCTTTTGCAGTGTTTGAAATAATAAAAAAAAAAAGAATAATAATTAAAGGAGAGCTGAAGGGAGAGGGATATGGAGGCTGCCATATTCTTTTTCCTTTTAAGCAATACCAGTTGCCTGGCAGTCCTGCTAATCCTCCGCCTCTAAAACTTTAAGCCATAGACCCTGAACAAGCATGCAGCAGATCAGGTGTTTCTGACATTAAAGCGGGCCCAAACCAAACATTTTTTTTAATCAAAATATTTAGTTGCACCACTCTGACACATACAAAGATAAATAAACACTCCTTCAAGCCTATGAGCATTTCAGTGCATGCTTTTCACCCTACTCTTTTCATAACTAGGGTTATACAGGTGGCAGCCATTAGCAATTCCTCCTTTGCCGGACACCTCCTACTCCACCAGTTTTCCGGTTCTGTCCCAGCAATATGAAAGGAAGGAAGGGAGGGGTTCCTCCAATAAATGTAAAATATTTTATATTTGTCATCATGCAGCTGAAAAAAGGCTGCTATTTATTATTATAATTTAGAAAATAGATTTTATTTCTGAAATCTTTTATTTTTAATTTGGGTCCACTTTAATGTCAGATTTGACAAGATTAGCTGCAGGCTTGTTTCTGGTATTATTCAGACACTCCTGCAGTCAAATGGATCAGCAGGACTGCCAGGCAACTGGTATTGTTTAAAAGGAAATAAATATGTCAGCCTCCATATTCTTCCTACTTCAGGAAATACAAGAGTGGCATACTTTCCACACCTTATTAACCCATGTTGTCAACCATGTAAGCTGTTATTGGCCATAAAAAGTTAAACAAGAGTCACATAGTGGAACTCTTTTTTTTTTTTTTAATTTATTTTTTTTATCTAGAGTTCAGGTTTTACCAAAAGAGATGAAGTTAGTTCCAGCCTTCATAGCTGACAGTTTGAGGGGTACCTTAGTAGTGGATGGGTGCTCTGGGCGTAATGCCTAGTGCCCTATTTGATCAGGAAACCCAGTGATCTGATTGGGGGAGCAATAATATCGTTACTAGAAAATGTATGTTTTCAAAGAGCTGATTAATGTAATAAGGCAGGATGAGCTGTTCAGCTATCCCTGGAAAAAAGGCCTAACTACCACGAGGTGAGAGAGTTCCAGGGACATCTGGAGACTGGATGCACCCCTGATGGCCCAGCGATTCACCTCATGTACATTGCTTCCTTTGACGTGTCATGCTCATGTTGTCTGGGCAACTTTAGCAGCAGATTACAGAGAGATTGCAGATGAACTCCCACTACTCCAACAACCTTCACCCTGCATGAAAAGCACACGTGTATGTAGATGCCATTGTACAGTGACACCAAATATGTTACTTTTTTCCTTTGGTTGTGCTGATGGCCATCATAGACTGTCATTTACCTTTTGGGCTAAAAGGGGCACACACGGGCTGCAATGTTAATTGCAGCTATAGCAGTGCCCACTGTGTAATTTGTGATTGCCAGCAGCACATGATAAATAGCGGCCACCAGCGGTGCAGATATCGGTGGAGATTGTGTCTGGGGGTAGGCTAGTGTTAGGTTTTGGTAGAGGGAGGGTTAGTGTAAGAAGAGGGTTAGGTTAGATGATAATAAAATATCTGTAAAAATTAGCCGCTGCCCAATAGTAGAATATCTGTCATTTTCCAGATATGCTACTGCTGCTTTCCTGTTGAAATCGATTGAAAACTCATGTGAAGTGTGTGGTATCTCGCTTGTCTCTCAGAGAAGGACTGAATGTTTTATCACATTGAGTGGCGATATGTCAGTTTAAGAGTGGATCCAGTATGAAGCTAGACAGCTAGGTGAGAGCTGTATGCTGTGTTATGGATTGTAGTTCCTCTGTATAGACTGGAATGTAGCATCTCCCATCCAATTGCATGTCAGCTCACCATTTATGGGCTATCCTCATGTTTGGTCATGAGGTTGTCCATTGTTTTGTGTCTCCTGCAAGCAGCATGTATTCCTTAAAGAGTACTCCAAACACACTGAATATACTCTTTAATTGTTATATTTAGCCTGTTAAACTTTGTTCTGTACAATTTTGTTTATTTTTTTTGTACTGTTTTATAGTTATCCATTGGGTTTAAAATAGTTTACATAAACACACATTCATTTTGTTTACATAATTAAAACACAATACATTCTTTTATCCCCAACATGCTTTATTCCTGTACAGCAGAAAAAAACATAACAGTACCAACGTTCACTCTTTTTTTCTGAAAATAGTTGCTGAATAGTTGTTTTATACAATAGGGTTGATGCACAAAAGTGTGATAATATTATAATATTAACTAGCTAAAGACCTGGCGTTGCCTGGGTATGTATTTGGTTGTTGGCTCCACCCACTTTTTCTAACTTTGACACACAGTCACTCAATGACCAAGTTTGTGAGCTTTGGGGTCCTTGGTATCAATAATGTAAGAATGGAAGCAGTTTACATTTTCTAATTAAAATCAATCAAATAAATCTGATTGGCTGGTTGCCGCTTTTCAGAATTTGAACCCCAGTCATGCAATGTTCAAATATTCCCCTTGAAAATCAATAGGTTTATTTGAATTGGCCGTTGTAGACTCCACACACTTTCCTGTATAATGGCAGTCACACAGTGACCAACTGTGCCAAGTTTGAGAACCTTGCCATATATAGTATAAGAATGGCTGCAGTTGAAATTTTCCAATTCATATATTGGTTGTTGGCTCAGCCCACTTTTTGTAACCATAACACACAGTCACTCAGTGAACAAGTTTGTGAGCTTTGGGTCCTTGGCACCAATACTGTGAGAATGGAAGCAGTTAATCAATCAAACAAATATGATTGGGTGTTTTTGGCTCCACCACTCCCCTTGTCTGAATTTGAACCCCAGTCACCCAATGACCAACTGTAGCAGGTTTGAGGCCTCTGCCTTAAACAGTGTAAGAATTGCAGCAGTTTAAATTTACCCCTTGAAAATTAATAGGTACATTTTGATTGACTGTTGTAGGCTCCACCCACTTCCCTGAATATTAATCCCAGTTACCTAATGACCAACTGAGCCATGTTTAAGACCCCTGCAATTAACAGCCTAAGAATGGCTGTGGTTTACATTTTTGTATTTAAAATGAATGGCTGAAATTTGATTAGCTGTTTTATGCTCCACCCACTTTTCATTCATTTTTAAAGGACAGCTGTAGTGAGAGGTATATGGAGGCTTCCATATTTATTTTCTTTTAAGCAATACCAATCGCCTGGCAGTCCTGATGATCCTCTGCCTCTAATACATTTAGCCATAGACCCTGAACAAGCATGCAACCAGACCAGGTGTTTCTGAAATTGTCAGATCTGACCAGATTAGCTGCTTGCTTCTTTGTGGTGTTATTTAGACACTACTGCAGCCAGATAGATCAGCAGGGCTTCCAGGCAACTGCCATTGTTTAACCACTTAAGCCAATCTGGACGGATATATTTGTCCAAAAATTGCCACGCAAAGGCAATCTGGACAAATATATCCACCCAGCAGTGTTGCTGCCCTTGTGCACGCTTATCTGCATGCAGGTGGCTCGTTCCCTGCCTCTATTACTGACACATCATTGCATTCCAGCGGTATCTTCCAGGAGAGTGCTTAGTGCCACCTAGTGACCAAAAAGTAAGCAGTGCAAGCTTTCCTGCTTTCCTTATTTGCTTGCTGCTTGATGTCCTAGCTTGAGCACGCTGAAGTGGTTCTAGAGAGGAGGTGTATCTTTAATCCTCCAGTGCATACTGCATGTCCTTGAAGCTGAGTAGTCAATGTTACAACCGCTGTAGTGCTAACCGCCTGCTTCCTTTTGTCTTTGGTCAAAAAGTAAAATTAAAGTGCTAATGGGAAAAAAAATACACACTAAATAAAAAATGATTGACTCCCTACCCTGCCCATTAACTGAAAAAATAAAAACACGTATAAAAAAAATTACAGTTTAAAAAAAATACATAAATAGTTACCTTATGGACTAAACTTTTTAAATATGTATGTTGTGAAGGTATATTACTATACACCTTATTACCTTGAGCCCATATGGGCTTGTAATTAGTGATGGACACAAAACTGAAAAATGCACCTTTATTTCTAAATAAAATATTTGCGCTATACATTGTACTAGGGAAATATTTTAAATGTTGCAATAACTGGGACAAATGGGCAAATAAAATGTGTGGATTTTATCCACAGTAAAACATTTTATTTTAAAACTATATTTGCTGAAAACTGAGAAATAATGATTTTTTCCAATTTTTTCCCTATTATTCCTGTTAAAATGCATTTAGAATAAAATAATTCTTAGCAAAATGTACCACCCAAAGAAAGCATTATTGGGGGCAAAAAAACCAAGGTATAGATCATTTACGTGTCATGAGTAGTGATAAAGTTATTGGTGGATGAATGGGAGGAGCGCTGACAGAGGAAAATAGAGTTCGTCCTGAAGGTGAAAACACCTGTGGGCTGAAGTGGTTAAAAGGAAATAAATATTGCAGCCTCCATATACCTCTCACTACAGTTGTCTTTTAAACTCGGTCACCAAGTGACCAACTGTGCCAGGTTGCGCTCTGGCTTTATTACCATGAGAATTTTATCCTTTTACATTTTTCCCATTTACATGAATGGCTGAAATCCGATTGGCTGTTTGTGGTTCCCAGCCAGGTGTGCAGATGCGGGACCCCCAGAACATATATTCCAAGATAGGGATCTTTATACCAAGTTTTGTTGAAATCTGTCAAGGCCTTTTCAAGTGATAGTGGTGCAAACACACACACACGCACACACACAATTTTATGTATATAGATAGCACAGACAGTGCACGGCAATATTACTATTACTATCACTACAGGCAACGTGTACCACAAGTTATGCTATTAACGTGACCCGCAGTACTGAAGTAGCATGATGGTTGCTAGAGTAAGGAGCGCTACTAATACTTAGTTAGTAACTGCGCTTTTGTGCATTAACCCCAATGTTTGTTTGCTTTTTTTTTTTAATTTACATGCCATTTTACAGTAGCAGCACAATGATATGGGAAAAGGTGATGCAATTACATGGTGTGCACATTTTAGAAAAATTATAAGTCGTCAAATCAACTTGTAGACCCCCTTCAGACATGTCCTTAGCCAGTGAGTGGTGTAACATATCTGTGTAACAGATCTGAGGTACTGCATGTCTGCCTACACAACCTTAATTTCCTGATCCATGTTGCAAGAATCCTGAGAGTGTTTCAAGCATGGATTCCTACTTGATATGGCAAATAAATGGTGTATTTGCTAAAATGTGCACACCACGTGGTTACGCCAAAAGTAGCCAACAATGATGTAATGTTCACATCCGTAATGTGAAAATCCTCGAAAAGAATTAACCTTTACACAAAACACTGCTTCAAAGCAGTCTGTTGCATTGTTCAAAACCTAGCCGAAAGAGGTCCATCTTTTCCTAGAAGAGTGTAAACCCAAGCAGCAAATGTTCCTTCTGTCCACTGTCATCAACTGTGTTTGGTTCTCAGCTGGATTACAGCTGGTGCAACAATTGAGGACATAATTCATTATTAAAGAGAATCTTTGTATTTAGAGAATCTGAATATCGTCTTCACCATTGTTCCTTTTTTATAGTGAAAATTTATCATGTGTAGGTTTTGACAACCACAGTATTAGATCGAAGCAAGAAATATTACAAAAAGACAGTATATTACAAGTGCCTTCATGAATGTTTCATAGGGTAAGAGGAATGACTGGAAAAAAGAAGGGCAGAAAAATCACATAAAAAAAATTGTTGAAAAACCGTAATTCTAGCACACATACACTATTGTGTGTAGAAGCTATACTTTGGAGAATTATTTATAAAAAGAAGAAAAGTGAGGTGGAAGAAAATCCCTGGAAGTCTGCAGACAGACATGGTCATGGACAGGCCAAAGGTCAGTACAGGCAGCAAATTAGCAAGGTTGAAATTCAGGCTGAGGTCAGAGGCAGACGGAGATCAGCTGAAGTTCAAAAACATGCTGGTGAAGACTAGCAACAGGCTGCATAGAATAATGTCCTGCTCCCGGATTTTCTGATCCAATCTGGGGATTTACGCCATTTCTTTGCTTTTAAATACCTGTACTTTAAAATCTCTGCACATCTGTTTTTTATCGTCAGGTTTAACTTTAAAATGTGTATGCCTGTCCATTAAAGCAGTAAGACAACTCCTATTTCAGATAAACCAATATGCTGAAGGCACCGTTTTTTTTAGACACAATCATATTCTATAAAATTAGGTTCACAAACAAAAAGCTGAATAGGACTCTTGTAAATGCAAAAATAAACAATTTTGATATTTTGCTTAAAAATTCTTACACTGGTTTTCTCATTTTTGCAAAGGCAGAGGGATTTAGGTTCTCTTTGCAAATAATATAGTATAAACAAGCTGTTCTCACTTTTCGTAGCACTGACCTGCAGATGCGAAGGAGGCAATTTTGAATATTTTAGGACACTGTTTTTTTAATGAGGCAATTATTCTTGGACAGGCTGTTCTTAGTCTAACAACACAGTCGTGTACATTAAATGAGAAATATGTTGCACACTGCTCAGCAATACAGACAACCATCTGTTTGGTCATTTTCAGTATTCTGCTATGTTATTTAAATATGCTGCCTTTTGCACTGAATATCTAAGTAAAGTGCACATTTTGCTTTCTGTCCACTATGCATTTAGGTTTCAGATATACTATAAAGATATTTGCATAAGGAAGTCAAAGTAAACTGTACTAATCTGAACTTCTTTAGCTTGTGAAAGTAAACCAGAAGAAATGATCTAGCCATTATGTATAAATCTATCCAAGGTCACTATAAACATTTGGCAAATTAACTTCTTATACCAGGGGTGTCCAAACTTTTTTCAAAGAGGGCCAGATTGGATGAAGTGAACATGCCGGAGGGCCGAACATTTTTCCAAACATTCTTTGAACAATTACAATTAAATGCAAATGAATTATTTTGCATAAAAGCTGAGTTTTCAAAATGTATTTGAAATAAATTTAAAAAAAAAACTTACCTGCACTAATGGGAAGGGTGAAACTGAGATCTGTGCTCCAGCAAACAGGCTTGGTCCGGTACAAAGGCAGTGGTTTTGATGCGCAAAATGTCACGCAGATGAGAGTCACTTAGTCTTGTCCTCACACGATTCTTGTTGAAGTTCATGGCAGAGAATGTCTTCTCACACAAATATGTTGAGCCAAACAAGCTCAGCATTTTCTTAGCCTGTGTTCGAATCTCCTGAAACCTGCCCTTATCCAGTTGGCGGTAAAAGTTCACAAGAGAGAGTTGTTGGTAACGACTGCGTAACTCGCTGTCACATTGCAGCTCAATGAGCTCAAGCTGCAGCTGTTCTGGAGCATCATCTGGGTCAACAGAGAATGGAGAGGAGAAAAGGCTGATCTCCTTTTCAATAGCTGCAAAATCTTGAAAGCGCCGTTTAAACTCTTCAGCCAGAGATGCGATGTCTGCTGCATACCTGCTCATTTGCACACTGATATTGTCCTGTGAAAAACTGTTCATTATTTCCTGCAATGCTGGGAAATGTATGGTATTGGCCTGTGTTTGTGACAAATGCCTTTGGAAAAGTTGCAGCTTTCTTCCAAATGCCTTGAGGTGTGAATGAAGCTGGTTCACCGCTGCATCTTTTCCCTGAAGACTCGTGTTTAGTACATTCAGATGACTTGTTATGTCAACTAGAAACCCCAAATCAGCCAGCCAAACAGGATCAGATAGTTCTCGCATCGGTTGTCCCTTTGTTTCCAAGAATTCTTTTATTTCCTTTCTGAGAGAGTTAAAACGCTGCAGCGCAGACCCTCGACTGAGCCATCTAACATCGTTGTGATATAAAACATCTTCATATTCAGCATGGATGTCCAGTAGAAACTGTTTGAACTGACGGTGGTACAGAGCTTTAGCACGAATAAAATTAATAGTCTTTACAACCGGTTTCATAACATGATCATATTTGAGATATTTAGCACAGAGAACTTGTTGATGAATGATACAATGGAGTTTAATAGCTTTACCTCCTTCTTCAATAACCTTGTTACAGATTAGGGTTGATAAGCCACTTCGTTCACCAGCCATAGCAGGTGCCCCATCAGTAATAATCCCAGAAACTTTGTTCCAGGGCAGTTTCATGTCATCTATTGCAGAACTAACAGCAACAAATAAATCTTTTCCTCTAGTTTGGTCCTTAAGGCTCTGGAGGTCAAGTAGCTCTTCAGTCACATTTATTTCATCGTCCACCCCTCTCAAAAAAATCAGCAACTGAGCTGTGTCAGATAGGTCTGTGCTTTCATCACAGGCTATTGAAAAGAAGTCAAAAACCTCTCCTTTGGACATCAACTGTCTCTTAATATCTGATGATATGTCTTCAATTCTGCGTGCTACAGTGTTACGAGCCAGGCATATATTGGCAAACTCTTGCTTTTTCTCAGGACAGATATTTTCAACCATTTTCATAACGCACTCTTTAATAAAATCACCCTCAGTAAAAGACTTGCTATTTTTAGCAATTAACAATGCCACATCATAGCTTGCCCTTGTGGCATTTTCATTTGACTCACGGGCTCTTGTGAAAAATCGCTGTTGTGAAGTTAAAACCGCTTCAAGTTGCTTTAACTTTTCGCTGCGGTCACGCCCTGTTAGTTTGTCATATGTGCTGCTATGCTTTGTCTGGTAGTGTCTTTTGATATTAAATTCTTTATAAACGGCCACAGTCTCTTGACATATCAGACAAACACAGTTATTCCTTATTTCTGTGAAAAAAAAATCCACTTTCCACCTTTCCTGGAAACGGCGGCCCTCACTGTCAACTTTCCTTTTCTTACTTGTAGTAGCCATTTTTTAAATTGGGCAGAAGGGGGAGGGTGAAGGATGCAGTGTTGTTTGAACTTGGCAGGTTTAAGTATTACTTGCTTTCAAAACTAGGCCTACCCCTGTCCAGCTCCCGGTATCCAAGCACATTAAATTGCTGTCTCACAGTCTTCTGTTCAACTGGCTGTCTCTCTGGCTCCTGTCTCAGCTCACTCACTCTGCAGTACTCCTGACCCCCTCCTTTCTCCTTTCCTTTGACCTTTGAGGCTCCTTGAGGCTCTCAGTGCTGGCAGTCCGTCCACTGTGTCACAGGCATATGACATCACTCGCCTGTGCCCGCCCCTGTGCCCGCCCCTCCAGCTGTGCTCTGTGAGAAGGGGGTGTGTAGACCCTCGCCGCCATCACCCGCCCCTCGCCGCCGTCACCCGCCCCTCGCCGCCGTCACCCGCCCCTCCACTCAGCTCAGCCGCGTCACACCGCCACGCCCCACACCACGCTTATGCGGCCCATGATGCGGCCAGAACGCGGCCGCAACGCGGCCAATGATGCGGCCAGAACGCGGCCCATGATGCGGCCAGAACGCGGCCGATGATGCGGCCAGAATGCGTCCAATGATGCGGCCAGAATGCGGCCGACGGGCCGCATTGCCTAAAACAGTGATGGCTGTCCAAAGGGCCACATCTAACTGCCCGGCGGGCCGCGAATGGCCCGCGGGCCGGACTTTGGACATGCCTGTCTTATACCAAGTTCTATGCAAAGCAAAATGAGACATCTGTTGTATATAGAGGAAAGGAGAAGAAATGTAACGCACACAGTGTAAAAAAAAAAACACTTAAGAAAATAGAAATGGAGATTATTAGTTCTCCCTCTCAAAAAACAAAATGAAAAAACTGCAGTGTTTTAATACTCTATATTAGGGTACACATTACCACTAGGGGCACTTTATTTACTCACACAGTTTGTTCGTTTTCTCTCTCTCTCTCTCTCTCTCTCTCTCTCTCTTTCTTTCTCACTCTCTCACTGCTTTAAAATCATCCTTCAGGCCTTGTTCACATTGCGTTCGGCTCGCGTGTCCGTCCGCGCTGGGCTATTTTTGAGGCTTTTTTTTTCCAATTCCCGGCACTTGAGTGGGCGATTCGTTTTTGTGCTTAGCAGTTTTTTAAGCGTTTTTTTCCCGAGCGGTTTTGTAATTCATTCCCTGATGCAAGTCAGGAAGTAAACTCTTTGACTTGGAAAAGAACAAATACAATGTATTTATTCTTAAAAATGCAATCGCTACACAAAGCGATTTTGTGAGCGTTTCGTGTTTTTCCTATACTATCCATTGAGGCAGAACCACCTTAAAAATGGTACACACACCGCTTTGCTAGCCACAAAGTGCACGACCCTCGCTGATATGAACCTTCTCATAGACATCCATTGCCCACGCAGCCAGGGGACGTTTTTAAAAACCGCACGCGGGATAAAAAAGCCAGAAACACCTGCAGTGTGAACAAGCTGTCTTTCCTCACACAGCTCACCAATTTACTTCACTGTGTCACAGCATGCAGGGGGAGGAGGCTGATCTGAAGAGGTAACAGGTAGCCTGTTGCTGTAATATAACTAGCAGTTAGGGACATATGTATACACTACTCCTGAGTGACTGGCTGCTCGTGATGTTATAGTCCTGGCTACATCTACTGTAACTTCCTAGGCTGCTGTGTGCTGTCCAGGCTGGGAGGGAGAGACAAAAGGTGCATTCACACGCTCTAGCGGCGGCAACGACAGGTCCGCCGGACCCTCCCGCTGGGCGGATGTTCAGACGTCAGTTGTGCGTGTGTACGCACTGTCGGTGGACTGATAAGGCTGTTTCCAAACAATCCGCTCAGCGGATCGTTCAGAAACAGCCTTATCAGTCCGCCGACAGCGTATACACACGCACTACTGCTGTCTGAACATCTGCCCAGAGGGAGGGTCAGGTGGACCTATCGTTGCCGCCGGTAGTGCATGTGTAGACACCTAAACTCACAAAAAGACCCTGCTAATGCCTTTGTAAAAGAGAAGACAATAAACACACATTGCTGAAAACGTAACCTCTTACCACCACCTGAATAGGATTTTTTCAGCAAGGTGATTAATAAACTATACACTGAGGAGATGACAACTCCCCTGTGCAGAAACATGGTCCAGTTCTGCAGAGCTGATACTTTTTGTATCTGGAAATGACGGGGGGATTTTACAGGAGAGACGCAGAGCTGTGTGAAGAAAAAAAATGTTCCTAGTACTTGTGGCAATGTGTGCCCTAACATACAGCATTAAAACAAAGTTGTTTTAATAGATAGTGTACCTTAAAGTAACCCAGTTGCACCCAAGCTAGAGTTCAAGATTACATGCTTGAAGTCTGCTTGCTTATCGAGCGGTGTGAAACAACGTAGGGATTAACTCAAAAGGAGGACATTTTCATGATTGTTGAGTTGGCTTAAACATTTTTTTTTTTTAAACTAATATCCTCTTTTTCTATTTTCTTCATTTTTTTTTGCATGGCTGCAAAGGGTTAATTGGTTTGAATTTAATTTAGCCACACCCCAGCACCTGTCTGTCTTTCATATAAAGTCTCTGTTGGATGAGCACTTCTACATTGTTTGGGATTACAGTATTGTGAAAATAAGACATTGTAATAGAATCAATGGGAAGGAGGATGGACCCAAAGGATAAAAAAAATCTAAAAACTGTTTGAAAGAGTAAGAGTAGCGTACTTCAGTGGCACATAACTATAAATGAGAAAGAAAAATTGACACAGGAATTTTTTGGGAAGTGCTGCTAAGTACTGTTGTATACATTTTAGTAGCAACTTCTTTGTTTACTGTTAGCAAAATACTTTCAATCTTTGCCTACGCCTAAACTGATGGCTGACTGAGCCATGAGGAGAGGGGAAATTCCCCTCACACTTGATCAGTTAACTCTATGTGTAGCTCTGTGTGTGACAGAGAGAATGCTCCCAACAGCTGCAGATCCTGTGTCCTGTGTTTTTGACTGAAGTGTCTGAAGAGAGCAGAGGAAATGTAACTAATTGTCACAGCTTTTCATACTGTTTTTGCTTTCAAAGTTTGATATGTTTGATATTTTCTTTCTGTAGTCTGATATGCAACTCTGGCTGTGCATTGAAGCAGACACCCCTTCTGCAATTGATTTGTTCCGATATAGCTAAATCCTACCCTCAATAAATTAGAGTTTTTGCCTCTGATATTTAACATGAAAAATAGGAAAATGTTTTCACAGCTACTTAGACATTATTTGCACACTGTCATTTTAGAACACTTGGGTATCGATAGTATTCCTTTAAGACAATGCCTCTGCCGTGCTAATTGTTTCTGCACAGAAAAACGCAAAGGAATCCTGACAAGTGGAAACCGTCCCATTCACTTGTATTGCTATGCGAATTCGCATGCGAAAAACGCATGCGAATTCGCGATAGTGGAAATGGGCCCTTAGATGTGCATATCTTGCGCTTTCCATATCGATATACTAATACTCAGAAGAGCGCTCTCTAGTTAGCATGGATGCTTGTCTAAAGGGATGACGGGGAGGCAATTGACAGAAAATCGAATGGCTCATGTACAGTACAGACTTGTAAGAGAAAACTGAAAGCTTCCTGCCTGACCAACTCCACAGCTGGTGAGACTGCCTAACAAGGCTTAGTGAATAGAAGCATGCTTTTTTTCTGCATATTACTAAACTTCTACTGCATTCGGGAAATCTTAGTGAATTTGGAAAAAAAAGTGTAAAATACTGAATGGGGTGTTTTACCGACCTAAATTATTTTACTGAAGTGCTCGTAGTAAATTTAGGCCTATGTGTTTAGTCCCCTTCTGTTTTCTCAGGTCCATGTAAGTGTCTGAAGGTGTAGCATGCACAGCTAGTAAAGCCTATTGTAACAAACTTACCTGGCGTGGTCTCTGCAAGCTGCTCTGATAGTTTGGAGCAGCTGGAGGAAGCTTCCTCTTCCTCTTTGATCAAAGGCATCCCCGGCTTCCCTGTAGACGTGAATCAGAATGATGGCATCCCCGGCTCCCCTATAGATGGGTGGGCGTGTTGGTTCTGGCAGGACGCGCGCAGCTCAGAGCTGTCTTTATAGGCTGAAGAGGTGTGTCTGATGGGGTGTCAGCGGTGATGTCATCAGCTGACACCTTTTTGCAGGAGGTGCTGTCATACTGGGGGCTGGGCTTGTGCTCTGCCTCCTGGGTATTTAAGGCCAGAGTATTCACTTGCTCATTGGCCTGGATACTAATCAGTTCGCTGGTTCTTGGCCTAGTCAGTGAGTTTCGAGAGCTACATTAATATATTGTATAGATGCACAATATATATGTACTCTAGTTAGTCAGTTTTTGCTTTTTGTAATTATATTATATATTATCGTAATATTTTGAAGTAACATCTTATTGTATATTTATCTGTGTACCGACCTCTTGCCTGCCTCTTGACCTCGCTCTTTACTTGTCCTTCTGTACCACTGCCATCTGATACACGTGTTCGACTCGGCCTGTCCCTGACTTCGTTATTGCCTGATCCTTACAATATGACTGACATCTGTAGGGTTTTGATTTTTATAAAATAAAAAAAAAGGGGGGCTGCCTGTACCATTTCTATAACGATTCTTCTTAAAATAATGTGCAAAAACGCCTTTCCTTTAAAATTCGCTCTGAAAATCACTTTGAAAAGTCGTAATTGCTAAGCACTTAGTAATTGCGTTTTGTAGTGTGAACTAGGCCTAATCATGATTTAACACGGTTTGTATGTTCAAGTAGTCTACCTACTGCTGAAAGGCCCTTTAATCCTTAGTGTTATACTTCTTAACATATCATAAAGGTATATTAATTATTTGTATATTTCTGTATTATGACATTATATCATTCTTCAATAAAGCTTTTTTCAAAAAAAAAACTAAATTAGAGACTGCCACAGATCAGCACAATTCCTAAGCAGTAAATTATCATTTTTAACAAATTTTTACAACAAATAAATTTTCCTTAGCAAATGCATTAATTTCCAAGGTATGAAATGAAATGCTTCTGCAATCCTCAATGGTTTAACAGCTGCTTGTGCAAAGGCACAGAGACTAAAAAAATGGACTGTCTAATCATATCTGCTCAAAAATAAAGATTATCGATATTGGTGTTGGCTAAAGAGCTAGGCTCTGCATACAAATAGGGACTCTGTATATGAACAGAGACCACTTTTGCTGAAGCACAAAGATTTTAGTCACGTTTATATCAGTAACTGCACTAGCTCACCAATGTGAACAGTGTGCCCCTTATCTAGTGAGACCTACTTCACCTGGGAATATGCCTTTATATCTGTGCAATCCCCTTTCTCAGAGGAGACAATTAATTCAAATTGGCGTCGAGTGGCAAACTCAGATCTGGTCATCAATTTGCAAGATGCAAACTTAAAGGAATACTATCGATACCCAAGTGTTCTAAAATGACAGTGTGCAAATAATGTCTAAGTAGCTGTGTAAACATTTTCCTATTTTTCATGGTAAATATCAGTGGCAAAAACTGTAATTTATTGAGGGTAGGATTTAGCTATATTGGGACAAATCAATTGCAGAAGGGGTGTCTGCTTCAATGCACAGCCAGAGTTGCATATCAGACTACAGAAAGCAAATATCAAACATCAAACTCTGAAAGCAAAAACAGTTAGGGCCCGTTCACACTGCACGCGTTTCCAGCCGCGTTTTGGAAACGCGTGCAGGTGGCCGATACGCACGACATCAGACATTGCATAGAGTGCAATGTCTGATGTTCACACTGCATGCGTTCCGGACCTGTGCGGTCCGGGAACGCATGCTGCACGCAGATTTTGCTAAAACGCGTGGCTGTCCCATTCACTTTTCAGTGATGGGATCAGCCACGCAACGCACACAAACGCGGATGGCCATGCGTTCGTACGCGTTGCGGTCCGCACGCGTTCCGCACGCATGGCCATCCGCATTTGTGATCTGAACGGGCCCTTACATTTCCTCTGCTTTCTTCAGACACTTCAGTCAGAAACAGAGCTCCCAACAGCTGCAGCTCCTGTGTCCTGTCTCTCTCCGTCACACACAGAGCTACACATAGAGTTAACTGATCAAGTGTGAGGGGAATTTCCCCTCTCCTCATGGCTCAGTCAGCCGTCAGTTTTGCCGTCAGTAAACTTTGAATGTATTTTGCTTACAGTAAACAAAGAAGTTGCTACTAAAATGTATACACCAGTACTTAGCAGCACTTCCCAAACAATTCCTGTGTCAATTGAAAAAAATATGTGAATCGATTAGTATTCCTTTAAAGTACACCTGCGACTTTGAAAAAATAAAAAACAGATACTTTGGGATGGGGAAGCTTCTGGGTCCTAATGAGGCTTCCCCTATCCTCCTCAGCTTGCCTATTCCAGCAGTGGGACTCCTGCACAAGCAGCCACAATAATATTTCCGTTTGCCTGCCTGTGCCGGCACACTAGTGGCTTTCAGCTCTGGCAAAAATAGCCAAGTCTGATCTGGTCTGCTCTACTGCTCAAGTGGCTCCCGTCTGTGCAGTAGAGGGGACCGAATCGGGCTTGGCTATTTCCGCTGGAGCCCAAGTGAAAAGTCCCTAGTGCACTTGCGCGCTGCAATGGAACTTCTCTGCTGAGGAGGAGGGTGGAAGCCTTTTTTAGAATCCAGACTTTCCCTTCCCGAGGAAAGTACTCCACTGGCACCTTTTCTCCCTTCAGGATCACTTGAAGACAAAATAGCCTGTGCTCGCACCATTTGGCAATTGCCTGACAGGACGTTCTCTTAAGAGTGGTGCCCATGTATTGCAACATATCCCGTTAACCACTTCACTCCACAGACTGCTTTACACTCCCCGCCAAGAACAATTATCATCTTTCAGCACTCCTTTCATTCATTCGGCAATAACTTTATCACTGCTAATCATACCTAAATGATCTAGATTTTGTCTTTTTCACCACAAATTAGGCCTTTTGGGTTATACTTGTTTTCAGTAATGACTTCATTTTTTATGCATTTTAAAGGGAAAATCAAGGAAAAAATTCACTATTTCTCAAATTCCATCCCCTATAGTTTCAAAATAAACAATGCTGAAGATAATACCCACACATTGTACTTGCCCATTTGCCTTGGCTATTACAACATGTTTTTAGTTTTCTCACATTACCCTGTAAATAATTACAAGCCCTTATTTGCTAAAATAACAGTAACACAGTTAACCACTTGAGGACCACAGTCTTTTCGCCCCTTAAGGACCAGAGCCTTTTTCTCCATTCAGACCACTGCAGCTTTCACGGTTTATTGCTCGGTCATACAACCTACCACCTAAAGGAATTTTACCTCCTTTTCTTGTCACTAATACAGCTTTCTTTTGCTGCTATTTGATTGCTGCTGCGAGTTTTAGTTTTTATTATATTCATCAAAAAAGACATGAATTTTGGCAAAAAAATGACTTTTTTAACTTGCTGTGCTGACATTTTTCAAATAAAGTAAAATTTCCTATACATTTGAGCGCGAAAGTTATTCTGCTACATTTCTTTGATAAAAAAAAAAAACCATTGAGTGTATATTTATTGGATTGGGTAAAAGTTATAGCGTTTACAAACTATGGTGCCAAAAGTGAATTTTCCCATTTTCAAGCATCTCTGACTTTTCTGCGCACCTGTCAGGTTTCATGAGGGGCTAAAATTCCAGGATAGTACAAATACCCCCCAAATGACCCCATTTTGGAAAGAAGACATCCCAAAGTATTCAGTGAGAGGCATGGTGAGTTAATAGAAGATTTTATTTTTTGTCACAAGTTAGCGGAAAATGACACTTTGTGAAAAAAAAAAAAAAAGTTTCCATTTCTTCTAACTTGCGACAAAAAAAAATTAAATCTGCCACAGACTCACTATGCTCCTCTCTGAATACCTTGAAGTGTCTACTTTCCAAAATAGGGTCATTTGTGGGGTGTGTTCACTGTCCTGGCATTTTGGGGGGTGCCTAATTGTAAGCACCCCTGTAAAGCCTAAAGATGCTCATTGGACTTTGGGCCCCTTAGCGCAGTTAGGCTGCAAAAAAGTGCCACACATGTGGTATTGCCGTACTCAGGAGAAGTAGTATAATGTGTTTTGGGGTGTATTTTTACACATAGGGGCGTAAAGGTCAAGGAAAAGGGGGGGTTGGGAGGCATGTGTAATAAGTTCACTATAAACACAAGAATTATAAAAATACAAAACCTTTATTAATTATTGTCAAAAAACCCAGAGAGTTACCCCTAAAAACAGACCACACGTCAGCCGCTCGCCAGAACACACCGCACCACAACTCTCTTACATCACCACACACCACCGCTCCTAGTTTGAACCACCTAATGTGGTTAGGGATCCCCAAAAAAAAGGTTCAAAAATAACCGTATCAATCTAGCAAATGATTGGTGTCCTGCTCAGAGAAGGTTAGCATAAGCAAGGTTGTAAGTAGTGCCGTGGAGGCAACAAATGCAGAGTGTTAATTTGCCAGCCAGAAGATTCAGCAGATGACCAAATGCAGTTCAGGTCCAGGAATAGGTAAGGCTTAAGCAAGCAGGGTAGACTGTAGCGGCAGATCCGCATATAGGTCAAACATAGAGTTAGTTCACAGGTGTATGGATTGCAAGAAAAGCCATATACTGTACCCACTCCGGGCGACGGCACTCTAGGATGGCTGCTTGTGCTCAAGGTTCCTCAACCCACCGCCAGGGCCCAAGGCTAGGGGAGGAACCAGGAAGGAGTCTCACCAAGATCAGATGTTGCTGATGCAGACACGGATTCCCAGGCGTAATTTCCCGCCACTGCTTGTAGTGGCTAGCACTGGACACAGCAGGATCATGAGGTGGCTGTAGCGGACTGGCAGAGAGTAGCGGGGGGGCAGGCCCGGCAGGGCGGCAGTGCGGTAGCCAAAGTCACGCCAGGTGCCCTGACATGTTTCGCCGGCCACTTCCGGCTTTCTCAAAGGGAGGCGTGACTCATCTCGTCATCATGCGCTGTCTAAATACGCACGACGCCGCCGTCAAAACGGCAGGCGTGCGCGTCATCCCCCTCCCGGACGGGCCAAGAACCAATCGAACACCAGGAGGAGTGGATACAAAGGTAAACAACTCCTGCGTGTAAAACATCACACGCTGATGGTTGGTGGTGAGGGATGGCAAAGGGCCACGGCTGGGGGGGGCCCAGACAGACATCACTCAAACACATAACACACACGATCTGCTCAGGTAATGATTATCACCCACATCACAGCGATACATGTAAATAGCAAAGAAAAAATTATTTTCTTAATTAAATGGAGCCGACGCATGGACACACGAAGTTAGTTAATAAATAATTATGGGACAAAAATGACCCAAACATTGAGTCAACAAGTCCCAAATCAAATAGTATTCACTGAACAAGGAAAAATGTTGGTTATCCAGAAATTCAATTGCGTCATATGTAGCCATGCCGCAGAGGGAGAACCCAAACTAAAGCACGACAAGAGCAATACGCCCACAGACACAGGGCGCACAGAACTAACCGGTAGGAACAGCACCGAGGGAGGGACCGGGATACAGGGAAGGGAGATGAATGTGGATAGCCCACAATCAATATAGACCCAGGTTAAGTGGGTAAGAATGCTGAGAATCCGATTGAATCATTCAAACCTGGGGGGTCGGTGGCTCTTAATTCAAAAATCCATCGGGATTCTTTTTGAAGAAGCAACCGATCATAGTTGCCTCCCCTAATCGTTGTATGTATACGGTCAAGACCAATGACTCGTAAGCCACGGTAATCGCCCCCATGCATCGTTTTGAAGTGCCTGGCCACAGGTGTAGTGGATGTGATACTCCTAATGTTGGTAAGATGTTCACCAATCCTACTTTTCAAATCACGTCCCGTCTTGCCAATGTAGAACGCCCCACACTGGCAAGAAAGGAGGTACACCACAAACAGGGTATTGCAATTGACAAAATGTTGCAATCGCCAACGATGTCCATTGGGGAGTACAACTTCCCTCCCAACAGATAGAAATCGACATATACCACATCCACCACAGCTGTATGTGCCAGTCACTCTGCAATGGGGACGTGTGGATTCAATCCCACGGAAATGACTCCTGACTGTAAGGTCCCGGAGGGATGGTGCCCTCTTAAAGGCAATTTTGGGTTCCGATGGCACCAGAGGATTGATTTTAGGATCGTTGATCAGAATGTACCAATGGCGTTCAAAAATACGCGCCATTTCTTTATGTTGAGCGGAATATTTGGTACAAAATCGTATATCCTTACTACCATCTCTCCGAGACCCGCCCCTCATAATCAAAGCCGTGCGATCAGCCGCAGTCGCCCGTTGATATGCCCTTCTCAGGAGATTGTCCGGATATCCTCGCTCCCTAAAACGGGAGCGTAGGTTTGCTGCCTCCATTTCAAAGGTAGAGGCTTCCGAACAATTTCTTTTCACACGGAGGTACTGGCCCACAGGGATACCCCGAATTGTATGTTCGGGGTGGAAGCTATCAGCTCGAAGAAGGGCGTTTGTAGCCGTATCCTTCCTATAGAGACCCGTCGACAGGCGGCCCTGATCATCAATCAATATCCAGGTGTCCAAAAATGGAATTCTGCTGAAATCATAAGTTAGCGTAAAATGTAAGTTCCTCGTGTTACGGTTAATAGCACCCACGAAAGAACGCAAATCACTCAAGGATCCCGTCCAAACGATAAAGATGTCATCGATGTACCTATGCCACATCAAAACGTGGCACAGGTACATCGAGAGACCATCGTCGGCAAAAATCGTGCGCTCCCACTCCCCCAGGTACAGGTTTGCGTAAGACGGGGCACAAGTAGTGCCCATCGCCGCGCCCTGCACCTGGAGGTAGTGTGCCCCGTCAAAAACGAATATATTATTCAGCAACAAGAATCTTAACAGATCAAGTAAAAAAATATTATGTGCCGTCTGTCGCACGTCGAGCTCACCAAGGAAGGTACCCACAGCCGCCACCCCCAAATCATGGGGGATACTAGAGTATAGTGCCTCCACGTCCAAGGCCACCAGAATAGCGTCTGAGGGGACCTGAGTGCCCTCCAATACTTTAAGTAGGTGCATGGTATCCCTGACATAAGAGGGGAGGGCCTGCACATGAGGCTGAAGATGCCGATCAATGTACACACTCACCCTCTCCGTCAGGGACCCACGGCCTGAAACAATTGGTCGCCCAGGAGGGCGCTCCTTCTGCTTATGAATCTTGGGTAGGGCATAAAACGTAGGTGTTATGGGATATAACACTTTCAAAAATATATAAATATTTTTACACATACCCATGCTGGGTGGGAGAAATATCTCCGTAAATGACAATTGTTTTATTTTTTTTACACACGATTGTCTATTTATAGAGATATTTCTCCCACTCAGCATGGGTATGTGTAAAAATACACCCCAAAACACATTATACTACTTCTCCTGAGTACGGCAATACCACATGTGTGGCACTTTTTTGCAGCCTAACTGCGCTAAGGGGCCCAAAGTTCAATGAGTACCTTTAGGATTTCACAGGTCATTTTGAGAAATTTTGTTTCAAGACTACTCCTCACGGTTTAGGGCCCCTAAAATGCCAGGACAGTATAGGAACCCCACAAATTACCCCATTTTAGAAAGAAGACACCCCAAGGTATTCCGTTAGGAGGATGGTGAGTTCATAGAAGATTTTTTTTTTTTTGTCACAAGTTAGCGGAAATTGATTTTAATTGTTTTTTTTTCACAAAGTGTCATTTTCCGCTAACTTGTGACAAAAAATAAAATCTTCTATGAACTCACCATACTCCTAACGGAATACCTTGGGGTGTCTTCTTTCTAAAATGGGGTCATTTGTGGGGTTCCTATACTGCCCTGGCATTTTAGGGGCCCTAAACCGTGAGAAGTAGTCTTGAAACCAAATGTTGCAAAATGACCTGTGAAATCCTAAAGGTACTCATTGGACTTTGGGCCCCTTAGCGCACTTAGGGTGCAAAAAAGTGCCACACATGTGGTACCGCCGTACTCAGGAGAAGTAGTATAATGTGTTTTGGGGTGTATTTTTACACATACCCATGCTGGGTGGGAGAAATATCTCTGTAAATGACAATTGTTTGATTTTTTTTTTCCACACAATTGTCCATTTACAGAGAGATTTCTCCCACCCAGCATGGGTATGTGTAAAAATACACCCCAAAACACAATATACTACTTCTTCTGAGTACGGCGATACCACATGTGTGACACTTTTTTGCAACCTAGGTGCGCTAAGGGGCCTAACGTCCTATTCACAGGTCATTTTGAGGCATTTGGATTCTAGACTACTGCTCACGGTTTAGGGCCCCTAAAATGCCAGGGCCCTAAACCGTGAAGAGTAGTCTTGAACCCAAATGTCTCAAAATGACCTGTGAAATCCTAAAGGTACTCACTGGACTTTGGGCCCCTTAGCACAGTTAGGCTGCAAAAAAGTGTCACACATGTGGTATCGCCGTACTCAGAAGAAGTAGTATAATGTGTTTTGTGGTGTATTTTTACATATAACTATGCTGGGTGGGAGAAATATCTCTGTAAATGACACATTTTTGATTTTTTTTACACACAATTGTCCATTTACAGAGAGATTTCTCCCACCCAGCATGGGTATGTGTAAAAATACACCACAAAACACATTATACTACTTCTCCTGAGTATGGCGATACCACATGTGTGACACTTTTTTGCAGCCTAGGTGCGCTAAGGGGCCCAACGTCCTATTCACAGGTCATTTTGAGGCATTTGTTTTCTAGTCTACTCCTCACGGTTTAGGGCCCCTAAAATGCCAGGGCAGTATAGGAACCCCACAAGTGACCCCATTTTAGAAAGAAGACACCCAAAGATATTCCGTTAGGGGTATGGCGAGTTCATAGAAGATTTTATTTTTTGTCACAAGTTAGTGAAAAATGACACTTTGTGAAAAAAACAATAAAAATCCAATTTCCGCTAACTTTTGACAAAAAATAAAATCTTCTATGAACTCATCATACACCTAACAGAATACCTTGGGGTGTCTTCTTTCTAAAATGGGGTCACTTGTGGGGTTCCTATACTGCCCTGGCATTTTACGGGCCCAAAACTGTGAGTAGTCTGGAAACCAAATTTCTCAAAATGACTGTTCAGGGGTATAAGCATCTGCAAATTTTGATGACAGGTGGTCTATGAGGGGGCAAATTTTGTGGAACCGGTCATAAGCAGGGTGGCCTCTTAGATGACAGGATGTTTGGGGCCTGATCTGATGGATAGGAGTGCTAGGGGGGTGACAGGAGGTGATTGATGGGTGTTTTAGGGGGCGGTTAGAGGGGAAAATAGATGCAATCAATGCACTGGGGAGGTGATCGGAAGGGGGTCTGAGGGGGATCTGAGGGTTTGGCCGAGTGATCAGGAGCCCACACGGGGCAAATTAGGGCCTGATCTGATGGGTAGGTGTGCTAGGGGGTGACAGGAGGTGATTGATGGGTGTCTCAAGGTGTGATTAGAGGGGGGAAATAGATGCAAGCAATGCACTAGCGAGGTGATCAGGGCTGGGGTCTGAGGGCGTTCTGAGGTGTGGGCGTTTGATTGGGTGCCCGCAAGGGGCAGATTAGGGTCTAATCTGATGGGTAACAGTGACAGGTGGTGATAGGGGGTGATTGATGGGTAATTAGTGGGTGTTTAGAGGAGAGAAGAGATGTAAACATTGCACTTGGGAGGTGATCTGATGTCGGATCTGCGGGCGATCTATTGGTGTGGGTGGGTGATCAGATTGCCCGCAAGGGGCAGGTTAGGGGCTGATTGATGGGTGGCAGTGACAGGGGGTGATTGATGGGTGGCAGTGACAGGGGGTGATTGATAGGTGATTGACAGGTGATCAGTGGGTTATTACAGGGAATAACAGATGTAAATATTGCACTGGCGAATTGATAAGGGGGGGTCTGAGGGCAATCTGAGCATGTGGGCGGGTGATTGGGTGCCCGCAAGGGGCAGATTAGGGTCTAATCTGATGGGTAACAGTGACAGGTGGTGATAGGGGGTGATTGATGGGTGAGAAGAGATGTAAACACTGCACTTGGGAGGTGATCGGATGTCGGATCTGCGGGCGATCTATTGGTGTGGGTGGGTGATCAGATTGCCCGCAAGGGGCAGGTTAGGGGCTGATTGATGGGTAGCAGTGACAGGGGGTGATTGACGGGTGATTGACAGGTGATCAGGGGGGGGGTCTGGGGGGGGGGTCTGGGGAGAATCTGAGGGGTGGGGGGGTGATCAGGAGGGAGTAGGGGGCAGATTAGGGACTAAAAAAAAAATAGCGTTGACAGATAGTGACAGGGAGTGATTGATGGGTGATTAGGGGGGTGACTGGGTGCAAACAGTGGTCTGGGGGGTGGGCAGGGGGGGGGTCTGAGGGGTGCTGTGGGCGATCAGGGGGCAGGGGGGGGGGAATCAGTGTGCTTGGGTGCAGACTAGGGTGGCTGCAGCCTGCCCTGGTGGTCCCTCGGACACTGGGACCACCAGGGCAGGAGGCAGCCAGTATAATAGGCTTTGTATACATTACAAAGCCTATTATACATACGTGCAGCGGCGATCCGGGTGCTAGTAACCCGCCGGCGCTTCCGAACGGCCGGCGGGTTACAGCGAGCGGTGGGCGGAGCCAGTCCCCGGCTACTGATCGCGTCACGAATGACGCGATCGCCGCATAGCCACTCCCGCAGCCACCCCCGCCGATGGGCGTATTGCGGTCGTTTGGGCCCGGACTTTGCCGCCGCCCATCGGCTGGGGGCGGTCCTTAAGTGGTTAAAACTCGAAAAAGTAGAATATCATGCAAAAGTCCATTTATTTCAGTAGTTCAACTTAAAAGGTGAAACTAACATATGACATAGATTCATAACATGCAAACCAAGATATTTCAAGACTTTATTTGTTATAATTTTGATGGCTTATAGCTTATGAAAACCCCCAAATCAAAAATTTCAGAGCATTCGAATATTGTGAAAATGTTCACTATTCTAGGCTGTCAGACTCCATTCAGCTACCGTACTTAATCCAAAACACCTGCAAAGGATTCCTATTTCACTGCAGCGGGAGATTTGAGTGACACATTAAAACAGCCTGTTTGCAGGTAACAGCTGAAAAACAGGACATTTAAATCCGTCCACTTTGCAGCGACAGGTAAAACCAACCCATTGCACTCCACCATATTTTAGCCAACAGCTGCCTCTGCATAAAAACAGGAACTAAAAGGGATGGGCCTCTGTTCAAATCACTTTTTCTCCTGGGTTTTATCCAAGGTGATTTCTTTACATTTTAACAATAAAATACCTTTGAAGCCACCAGCAAGCAAGAAAACATAATAATTTGTATAGTACTTTTTCATTTACTTTTTGTTATTTTATAGAAAAGATAGAAATTGTATCCTAGGAAAAAAAGTAAATTGATTAAAACCATGGACTGTCTAGTGAGTCCTGCCCTATCTTGCAATATGCCGCAGATGTGTAAAGAAGTTTTTAGGCAAAACTTCATATGCATGCGAACAAATGTCTTTGGACATTTCGGAATGTTTTCATTCATATGCCATGGATGTCTAAAAGCATTTATTTGAAAGTACAGGTAGTCCCTGACTTACGAACGCCCGACTTACAAACAACCAGCTGATACAAATGGCATGGATTCGGTGTTTCCATGGGAACAAGTCAAAAACATTTTTTCAAATTGGACTTGTAGTTTTTGAGAAAATCGATTTTAAAACATTCAAATAAAAAATGGCATTTAAACTTGTATAAGCAGGTACAGAGGGCAGAGGTGACACAAAGGGGGACCCTGTAGGCACAGGTGGACACAGAGGGGGTACAGGGGACAGAGATGGCACAATGTTTCGACTTAAGAACAGATTCAGCTTAAGAACGAACCTACAGTCCCTATCTCGTTTGTTAACCGGGGACTATCTGTAGCTGTAATGAGGGTGCACCTTTTAACGTCCGTGGCTAGGGTATGCATTTGGAAACACCTAGAGACCCGTATTCTGAAATAGCTGGCACAGGCACGTAGCTTATTTTAAATATTAGTGGCAGTAGGAATAATATGTTGCACTACATGGACACACTCCCTACTAGCACTTCCTGTCAGGTATATTATTTTTAAACGGTGTTGTCTTTAGTTAGGCATAGTTTATACCATGCACATTGTGTTGCATGATAACACAACAAATTAGTGCACATGAATGCCCACACAACTGTTTGGATTGGGAAAAATAAAGAACCGACTGTCTACTACCTGAAATTGCACAGCATAGCTGGGTGACCATTTATATGAGGACATTAGCTTATTAAGAAGGGAAGGGCTTTATGACTATGTTTTTACATTGTTCAAAAATTGATATACAGCAAAAATGTATGAACAGTTCACTGGGCTTCCAGTTAAAACATTATTTCTAGCCAGGCAAAAATCTACACACTGCTCAGAATGTAGGCTGCCAATATCAAGAGGAGTCTGTGAGACAGTGGTTCTGTGAAGTGCTTATGATTTACTTGCTGGACAATTGCCCTAATTTCCTACATCACAAAAATAACACAAAGTAATCTACTTGTTTCCAGCAATCTTATTTTAGCTATGAAAGTTGTGAAAAACAATTTCAGGCCTCTTGGGGGGTGAGGAGGGGGGGGGGGGGGGAGGGGGAAGGATACCAGAAGTGACAAGTGACTTGATGAGATAGACATGTGTATGTACAGTGCCTAGCACACAAATATCTATGCTGTGTTCTTTTTTTTTTCTTTTTCTGCCTGAAAGAGTTAAATATCAGGTATGTAAGTGGCTGACTCAGTCCTGACTCAGACAGGAAGTGACTACAGTGTGACCCTCATTGATAAGAAATTCCCCTTTTTATCTCTTTCTTGCTCTCAGAAGCCATTTTCTGCTAAGAAAGTGTTTTATAGTTGGAAATTCTTATCAGTGAGGTTCACACTGTAGTCACTTCCTGTCTGAGTCAAGACTGAGTCAGCCACTTACATACCGGATATTTAACTCTTTCAGACAGAGAAAGAAAAAAAGAAACACAGCATAGTTATTTGTGTGCTAGGCACTGTACATACCCATGTCTATCTCATCATGTCACATGTCACTTCGGGTATCCTTTAACCACTTACCGACCGCCCACTGCACAGGGGCGGCCGGAAAGTGGATCCCGCAAGGACCAGCTCATGCCCAGAGGCGGCGGTCCTTGTAGGGGCATGGGCGGAGCGATCGCGTCATCCGTGACGCGATCCCCTGCCGGGGACTGACTCCGCCCCTCTCGCGCTGTAACCCGCCGGCCATTCGGAAGCGCCGGCGGGTTACTAGCACCTGGATCGCCGCATACAAAGTGTATAATACACTTTGTAATGTATACAAACTGTATTATACAGGCTGCCTTCTGCCCTGGTGGTCCCAGTGTCCAAGGGACCACCAGGGCAAGCTGCAGCCACCCTAGTCTGCACCCAAGCACACTGATTTCCCCCCCCTGCCCACCCCCCAGACCACTGTTTGCACCCAATCACCCCCCTAATCACCCATCAATCACTCCCTGTCACTCTCTGTCATCGCTATTTTTTTTATTCCCTAAACTGCCCCCTGCTCCCTCCTGATCACCCCCCACCCCTCAGATTCTCCCCAGACCCCCCCCCCCCCCGCCCATGTACTGTATGCATCTATCCCCCTGATCACCTGTCAATCACCTATCAATCACCTGTCAATCACCCCCTGTCACTGCCACCCATCAATCAGCCCCTAACCTGCCCCTTGCGGGCAATCTGATCACCCACCCACACCAATAGATCGCCCGCAGATCCGACGTCAGATCACCTCCCAAGTGCAGTGTTTACATCTGTTCTCTACCCTAAACACCCACTAATTACCCATCAATCACCCATTAATCACCCCCTATCACCACCTGTCACTGTTGCCCATCAGATCAGGCCCTAATCTGCCCCTTGCGGGCACCCAATCACCCACCTACACGCTCAGATTGCCCTCAGACACCCCCCCCCCTATCAATTCGCCAGTGCAATATTTACATCTGTTCTTCCCTGTAATAACCCACTGATCACCTGTCAATCACCTGTCAATCACCCATCAATCACCCCCTGTCACTGCCACCCATCAATCACCCCCTGTCACTGCCACCCATCAATCAGCCCCTAACCTGCCCCTTGCGGGCAATCTGATCACCCACCCACACCAATAGATCGCCCGCAGATCCGACGTCCGATCACCTCCCAAGTGCAGTGTTTACATCTGTTCTCTACCCTAAACACCCACTAATTAACCATCAATCACCCCCTGTCACTGCTACCTATCAGATTAGACCCCTATCTGCCCCTAGGGTACTCAATCACCCGCACACACCCTCAGAACGCCCTCAGACCCCAGCCCTGATCACCTCACCAGTGCATTGCTTGCATCTATTCCCCCCTCTAATCACACCTTGAGACACCCATCAATCACCTCCTGTCACCCCCTAGCACACCTACCCATCAGATCAGGCCCTAATTTGCCCTGTGTGGGCTCCTGATCACTCGGCCAAACCCTCAGATCCCCCTCAGACCCCCTTCCGATCACCTCCCCAGTGCATTGATTGCATCTATTTTCCCCTCTAACCACCCCCTGAGACACCCATCAATCACCTCCTGTCACCCCCCCTAGCACTCCTATCCATCAGATCAGGCCCAATACAACCTGTCATCTAAAAGGCCACCCTGCTTATGCATTTTTTTTACAAATAAATAACTGCAAAGTGGTGTGTGCATAATTATTCGGCCCCCTTTGATCTAAGTGCAGTCAGTTGCCTATAGACATTGCCTGATGAGTGCTAATGACTAAATAGAGTGCACCTGTGTGTAATCTAATGTCAGTACAAATACAGCTGCTCTGTGAGGGCCGCAGAGGTTGTCTAAGAGAATATTGGGAGCAACAACACCGTGAAGTCCAAAGAACACACAAGACAGGTCAGGGATCAAGTTATTGAGAAATTTAAAGCAGACTTAGGCTACAAAAAGATTTCCAAAGCCTTGAACATCCCACGGAGCACTGTTCAAGCGATCATTCAGAAATGGAAGGAGTATGGCGCAACTGTAAACCTACCAAGACAAGGCCATCCACCTAAACTCACAGGCCGAACAAGGAGAGCGCTGATCAGAAATGCAGTTAAGAGGCCCATGGTGACTCTGGACAAGCTGCAGAGAGCTACAGCTCAGGTGGGAGACTCTGTCCATAGGACAACTATTAGTCATGCACTGTACAAAGTTGACCTTTATGTAAGAGTGGCAAGAAGAAAGGCATTGTTAACAGAAAGCATAAAAAGTCCTGTTTGCAGTTTGCCACAAGCTATGTGGGGGACACAGCAACCATGTGGAAGAAGGTGATCTGGTCAGATGAGACCAAAATGGAACTTTTTGGCCAAAAATGCAAAACGCTATGTGTGGCGGAAAACTAACACTGCACATCACTCTGAACACACCATCCCCAGTGTCAAATATGGTTGTGGCAGCATCATGCTCGGGGGTGCATCTCTTCAGCAGGCACAGGGAAGCTGGTCAGAGTTGATGGAAAGATGGATGGAGCCAAATACAGGGCAAACTTGGAAGAAAACCTCTTGGAGACTGCAAAAGACTTGAGGCCGGGGCGGATGTTCACCTTCTAGCAGGACAATGACCCTAAACATAAAGCCAGGGCAACAATGGAATGGTTTAAAACAAAACATATCTATGTGTTAGAATGGCCCAGTCAAAGTCTAGATCTAAATCCAATCGAGAATCTGTGGCAAGATCTAAAAACTGCTGTTTACAAACACTGTCCATCTAATCTGACTGAGCTGGAGCTGTTTTGCAAAAAAGAATGGGCAAGTATTTCAGTCTCTAGATGTGCAAAGCATGTAGAGACATACCTTAAAAGACTGGCAGCTGTAATTGCAGCAAAAGGTGGTTCTACAAAATATTGACTCAGGGGGCCGAATAATTATGCACACCCCACTTTGCAGTTACACAAACACACTTTAATTTATTTCAAAATATACTACCCTTCTCAGAGTTCTCATAATTAATGTAGTATCGTAGATTTATTGTATTAATTCTATGGTATGTAAAAAGCTAGACACTAATCCCAGTCCCATCTTTGGGCAGATCACATGAAGCAGAGCAAGTACAGTGCATGCCTGACGAAAGTGGGTCGAGGTGGCCGATAACGTCCACCTCAGCCGATAGTCAGGCATGTGTACAGAGCCCCCAAACAGTGATGGACACTTGGCAAGCAATCCATCTGGCAGATCAACTTTGCCAAGGGTGGGCCAACTTCTGTGAAAACGCCACTCCTCCGCCCACAATGTGACGTCAGGCATGCACCACTCCGTTGTCCCTCCGCCCCCGCATAGCAACAGAATGCGCTATCAGTGGCACACCTGACAAGCGCCTGTACAGGCTGATCCAGCAATGTCGCCCATGGGAATTGGGTCCTGATTCCAGGGTGACATCAGTTGTTAGGTGTGTATACAGTTTTAGAGGCAGGTGGCGGTATGGGAAGATGAGGGAACATTACAACAGGCCTGGAGAAAATGAGGAGAGAAACGAACAATACACAGAGGTATGTAGATCCATCATGAACAAGTACTACTGTACTTACCTTAGGTAGCTTTACCTCTAGGTCAGGTGTGCTTTTCTTGTTATTTACCAAAACTAAAGTTTCAGTTTTTGTACAAAGTACACTTTAATGTCTTTTTCAAAAGTATTTTTTTTTTGCCAAGTGCTACTTATGGTATGTACTAAATTAAGGATACTGAAATTAACAAATTCACACAAATTTCAATGAGACTCCTCTTCAAGAATGTCTTCTATGCCTAATTTACTTAATTTGTGCTTGATCATTTTTTTCAAGGCATGTGTCCAACATATGATTCTTGTGTTTAATTATGTTCAGTCATTTACAGAAACCATTATCCTTTTTCTTCATATTTAATTCCGACCCTCCGGTGTAGCACATTCCAACTTAAATACAACCAGTCAGAGCTCCACTAAAATCTTTATTCTTTTGTTGCTGTAGGCTTAACACATGTCTTCATATTGTCATCCTGTGCTTCATTTTAATCCATGTCATGTAATGTGTACAGAACTTTATTGTGGTTTAGTCTTAGGAATGCTTTTTTAAATACAGTTTATTCTATTCATGAAATTAATTATGTTCTAATGTTCACCTTAACAGCTCTGGACAAACTTGACTTTGGAGTCAAACAAACCAGTGTATTAAACGTCCAGCTCAAGGCAACATGTCTGAACAAACTGTACAGTTGTGAGGAAAAGATTTGAATAGTTTAGGAGTTTCTGGGTTTTCATCCCTTAACCCTATGATTTAGTCTTCATCTAAATCATGATAATGAATAAAGTCTTTTAAAATCTGACAGAAATGCTAAACTTTCCCCTATATGCTACACATTTTCATTATATTTTACGCTTTTACGTGTCTTCCTTTAATATTTGTCTAGGTCACGTCAATCTTTAGGATAAGAAGAAAATTAAAATTTCAGTGATTGAAAAAAATGGCTATAAAACAGTCTTGCAGAATTCTGACCTTTCCCTTCTCTGACTAAAACGAAACAAACTGTCTTTACTTTTTACTTCGCTTCTACAGAATGAATATGAGCTCCAAAGAATTCACTTAAAGTGTACCAGAGATCACAAAGTATAAAGAATCAGTACTCACTCTGGGCTTCCTCCCGCCCCATAAACACAGGTAAGTGCCTCGCCGTTCTCCCGCGGTCTGCCGTTCAGCAGCGATCAGCTCCGGTAACTTGCTCAGTTGCGTCCAGTCTGGGTCTTCTGCGCATGTGCGGATCTTCTGCAGATGCGCAGTAGACGTGGACAGACATTACAGAGCAAGTTACTGGGGCTGATCGCGGCTGAACAGCAGACCGCGGGAGGATGGCGAGGGACTCAAACATGTTTATGGGGCAGGAAGAAGCCCCAGATAAGTATTGATTCTTTATAATTTGGGATCTCTGGTTTCCTTTAAAGAACAAGCGACACCCATGCTAACCTAGAAATAAAAAACACATATATATAAGTAGATAGATACTACTTCTACTTACATAACAGATGTATTGTGCTATCCACGTAATGATTCCTATGAATTTTACAAAGGAAAAGCAGAAAATCCTAGTCTAGGCAGTGGCCATCTTGCCAAGCTAATGCTGACATCATATCCTTCCTGACTCTTCCCCCCCCCCTCCTTTCTCTTGATCATTGTGTATTCATTAGCTGCCCTCCTCCCAGAGTCTTTTTTTTATTTACACATCCAATCACTGAGTCACCTCAGCCTTGCTTGTAAATACAAGTGATCAGCTAGGCAGGGAAATAAAAGGAAGAGGATGAAAATATTATAGATAAAAAGAACTCCCAGCATCCAAAAGAACTCCCAGAATTCAATATTTTGGCACTGTTTGGCACTAGGGCCAGTGCTCCTAAAGTATGTGATAACTCCAAACCATAACTGCAAAAAAAGTTTTGAATGCAGGATTAGCATATTTATCACTTAAGACACTCAGACCAGTTGCTGTTGAAATTTGATTTTTATGGTGACAATACCGCTTTAAAGCACACCTAAAGTGATGTGGCATAATGAGATAAACATAGGTACATATAGTACTTGTCCTACTAGGTAATAGTCTGAAGGCCCTTTCTGTTTTCCTGGAAAGCAACAGTTAAAAAGCTAGAGTTGGTATCTAAGCAAATAAGCTTGTCAAACCGTTTCTCAAATTCAGTAAATTCCCTAAAAAGAACATAGAACCCAAAATAGTGTTGTACAAGTCAGACGAGGCTTGTGAAAAAGTTTTAGTGTTGGAAAGTTCAAAGCGTCATTACTTCTGTTTGTTTTTCAGCTCAGCAAGGCAGATTTGTCATTGCTACTGATTAGAATTACATCTTAAAGAGACTCTGTAACAATTTTTTCAGCCTTAGTTCTTCTATCCTATGAGTTCCTATGCCTGTTCTAATGTGCTGGGGCTTACTGCAGCTCTTCCTAATTACACTGTCTCTGTAATAAATCAATGTATCTTTCCTCTGTCCTGTTTGTCGGGCTAAGGCTTTGATTGTGTGGAATGTGCAGGGCTGCTTGTGATTGGTAGAAGCGATACACACCCTCTGCAGGCCCCCTGCATACTCACACACTATGCTTAGCTGAGCCTATTAGAAGCTGGTTAGTTTGTTTGTAAACATTGCCTAAAACTGTTAATTACAAGCCAGGATTGCAGCAGAGCGTGGCAGAAACAGCACAGAGGGGCACAGGAGAAAATAAGGAATAGAATGGTATGCTTTTTAGTGTAAGAATATTAGAGTACAGATTCTCTTTAAAGAGGAACTCCAGTGAAAATAATGTATTAAAAAAAGTGCTTCATTTTTACAACAATTATGTATAAATGATTTAGTCAGTGTTTGCCTATTGTAAAATCTTTTAAATCCCTGATTTACATTCTGACATTCTGACATTTATTACATGGTGACATTTTTACTGTTGGCAGGTGATGTAGCTGCTGCATGCTTTTTTGGCAGTTGGAAACAGCTGTAAACAGCTATTTCCCACAATGCAGCAAGGTTCACAGGCAGGAAACTGCCAGGAGTACGTACTCAAGAGTTTCTTGTGGGAGGGGTTTCACCACAATATCAGTCATACTGCGCCCCCTGATGTTTGTGAAAAGGAATAGATTTCTCATGTAAAAGGGGGTATCAGCTACTTATTGGGATAAAGTTAAATTCTTGGTCGGAGTTTCTCTTTAAAATGACATCTTTAAGATGAACCTATACATTTTCTTTGTTATATGTACCTTTAGTAAAACACATAAAAATAATCTCATACTTTTACTTTCACTTCTGGTTTGCTTTAAACACTATCTTTATTCATATCCTTAAAACATGATATAAATTATATAAAAATATGATATGCAACTGTAGACCAGGACATGCAGTCAACATTTGAGTTCAGTGGTGACCATATTAGGTTATACTTGCAAAACCTACCCTCACCTTTACAAAGTAAAACTGTCATACTCTCTCATCCATCTGCCATGAATTATACGGGAGTCGAGCTGATTAGCGATTCTGTATCGTTCTGCAAAGCGGAACAAAATGACATTTTTTCTTTTCAGGAAGGATGTTTGGTGACCAGGAAGGCATAGTTGTTTTAATTAACTGTTCAAAGGAATTCCCGCTGGCCAGTGACACAGAGGTGTGAAACCTAGCCAGAATCCGGGTGTAATATGTCAAAGGTTGTTCTAGCTGGTCACACTCCGATGATAATTAACACACCATAAGGTCCTTTCATCCAGGGGAAGCCAAAGGAAGCTAGCTCCCCAGGGGTCCACTGCCAACCTCAGACACATTGGCACCGCTGGGGAACAGATTTAAATGCATGTGGTTTATGATTTCGGTCTGTTAAATGAAAACCGTGTATAGCACAGCTATGAAATTAATATAGTCTTGTTCGTTAAAATCTGCCCAATGTGCTGATATAAAATTCATAACAATAACCCGTCCGGTTATTGGTGTACGACCCTTCTTGGGGGCAGGACCGCCTAACGCACTCATGCAAGATGTCATATTAATCGGTATTTTCTGACAAGTATGAATCTGCGATCCACCTAAATATGACATGTATAGTTTTTGAGTTACAGTGGTTTACAATTTAAGCTCAAAATCCTCCTAGGAGGAGGTGGACGGTCATTGGCGGGTAATTCAAAGGGGGCAGGGGTTGCCACACCACCAAACCAGCTTCATCAAAAGCACATTGCCAGCAGGCGGACTTTAGTCCTCCAAATCCCATCTTCACGAGAGCCTGCTGCTGCTAACCAGAGGACCATGTGGTTAGCAGCCATCTTGGAACTGTAACATCTGCTTGGATTACAAAATATACCTAAAGGCCTATGATTCTGAAACCAAGGACTTTGCATTTCTTTTCCCAGAAGGAAATATCCCCACAAAGACTGCTTTTCGGCTAAGTAAACCTTTCACAATTATTCCCTTTTATTTTAAGCTTTGTGTGTATATGTTAATTAGTGTATGTAAATGTGTGCAATGCATTTTTGTTATTAAAACGTTTAAAAATTGTTTTACTGTTATGACCTGTTCCTGAACATACACAAATGTACTAACTCCTCCGAAAATGCTACATTGTGTTCTAGAGTATCTTGTATTTATAACCCGTATGCTTGAATCCAACAAAGACAGATCTGGCGCCGATCCCTGCATACAGCTAAGGGTTAACTTACAGTGTTCGCAGGGTGCTAATATATTTACAGTCATGCGCTGACTCACATGTGGTGGCAAGCCTTTGAATTGTATGTGTGTGGTGAATCCTTTGGAGTCCGGACATAAAGGGTAGAGAAACCGAGAGCCCAATATAGTGTAGTATGTTAAGCATAAATGAAATAAAGGTTATCGTGAGAAAATTATACTCACAAACATGGGTTACCACAAAGGCAACCACTGTATAGGCAGGTGAGGAGATTAGACCTGTCCTCACTCAGGGATAAGAAATCGCTCTCTGTAGATGCGAAAGGGGGTAGATCACCCCTCCACCAGGGGTGGACATGGTATAGCAGTAGGAGAACAGAGGCGCCAGCAGGATAAAAGCGGATAAAAACTTTAAAATTTGCTGGGAGGAAGTGGTGGACTTACCTCCATAAAGCAGACACGAAAGACTGTCTGAATAGTAGCAATCACATTTATTAAATAGTACCCCAAAAAAGTGCAACGCGTTTTGCAGGCCCAGCCCACTTCATCAGGCAATAAACGTGGGGACAAAACAGAATTTCGGCATTAGCAGGTGTAGCGCCTCAGGACGCTCCTCTCGGCTAGTTGGTTTATAGATTGCGAATCCACATATAGGCATCTATGCACAAAGCAACAGCGAAACCGAGTTTCTGATTCTGAGCGATTGACCCGATCAAGAATCGGCCCGTGCGGTCTATGACACCATCCTTCTCTTTTTTTTTTTTTTCAACTCAATTTTTATTGCCAATATTTTGAAAGCGGTACAGTTAGTGAGAATAAAAATTTCCATTGGCTTTTGCATAAACAACAAATAAACAGCAGATTAACCACAGATAAACAAGTCTTGCAGGTAAATAACAACAATAAAGCAAACGTCGTTTCCAGGGACAACCGGGTATGCTAGTTTTGCTGAGGCAGTTAGTGGTGTTCCTTGAGGTTTGGTAATCCGGTATGACAGTATAGTTCAGGGGAGAGAAGTCAAGAAGCATAGGAGACTGATTCTGATGAGATGCTTTGTTAGGAATGGTCTCCTTGAGTATGTCTAAGTTTGTGTTCCATATTTATATTGCCTTTTGCCAGAGCTAGGATTGATGATACAGGTGGAGGGTTGCTGGATTTCCAATTAGAAACAATTAGGTGTCGAGTATCACAGAGGATTTGTGAGATTTCTAGGCGATAGCGTGACGGTATATGCTCCAGGCCTATGGATACCATCCTTCTCATCCACCCTCATCATCCTTATCCACCTTGGCTTGAGGCTTGAACTGTCTACCTTAGCTTCATATTTTTTCACTTCATCAGTTTTTACCTCCTCATTTTCCTTATCTTCACAGTCACCCATCCTTGTCCTGCTCATTGACTTCATCATGGCCTGAATGCCATTTTTGTAAAGTACGACATTTCAACAATGTGCTCTAGTGTTACAATTTTGCTGTTAAGGAAAATGGTGGCCAAAGCATGAGGAAGATTCTGAGTTGGAAAAGTACAAAGTGAAGGCTGACTCTGAACATGAAGATATTAGAACTGTGCTGACCTGATAAGTGTGCACTACAGCTGTCCTATTAGGATTTTTTTGTACTGGACATTAAAGCCGACCTTTCCTACTCCCTTCTGAAAAATGAGTAGACCAATTAGGCTGCAGTGTTCTCCTCAGAATTTTCTTCCAGCCGGGTGGCATGAAAGACTAGCCGGGTGGCATGAAAGACTAGCCGGGTGGCATAAAAAAGTAGCCGGGTGGGGCGAGATGAGAGAATACAGGGCCGGCACTTCTCTGCACAATTCTGCTTACAGCAGAGGAGGAAGTGAGCCAATGACAGCTGGGTGCTCACCAAACCTAGCCGGGTGGAGCACCCGGCTAAAAGAGCCTGGGGAGAACACTGGGCTGCATCTGAGTAGCCTAACTATTCACTTCCTGGAATGGCCAGGTCTGCTAGCCTTTTGTTGCCCTGCCCTCCGCACCATTGCAGATGCAAGGGACAGCTACAGTATAGCTTAATGTCAGGTATTGGTTAGAGTGTACAGTTTGGGTACCGATGCTTAGTTGAGCTGAGCCCGCAGAGCTGGATGAGCGCCTGGCAAGCGATTGTGACATGATTTTATTACGTAAGAGCAATTTTCATTGTGGATTACAGATTTAAGTTTGTGATTCACCATGGGAGTGTGCCCTTCTTTTGCTTAAGAGAGGCCACTAGCAAGCAATACAAGACGAGAAAAGTAGTATCTTAAGGTGCATACACATGCACAGTGACTGACACTCATTGGATTGGGACTCTGTCTCTTTGGTGACAGTTTGGCGACAGGTTGAGTACTGTACAGATGCATTGGCAGGCTACAGCTCAGTGACAAGTTCTGCTGCTATGGAAGGGGGAGGGGGACAACAGCATGCGCATGAAAGATTGGCTTCCAGTGGGTGGGGTAAGGAGGGAAACAATGTGCTCGATCGAAATGATGTGGCACCCTGCATCTTCTGACAACACATTGGTGCAGCTGTGCAAATGCTAGATTCTCAGCAGAGATGGACCCAACTGGCTGCCTCTGACAAGTTTAGACTAGGTTACTGTAATGATCCGCTCAGCTGGATGCACTGGCAGACAGCTGTTTGACCATTCCTCTAGTCTGTGGGCTGCAGGTCTCTGCAAGAGAGACCTGTCTTTCCATTACAAGTTTCTGGTCTGTTCTGCTGCTGAGGAATTTGCATACACTCGTTATGCAAATCCTCTACCTGCCTCCTTTGATGACTGGCAGTATAAAGAGCTATGTTTCCCAGAGTCCTTTGCTGGTCATAAGAGTTAGTCCTGTGGAACACTCCTGAGTGTCAGCCTTGCTCATTGTTTGAAGATTAGCTTAGAGTAATTCCTGGAACTGCACTAGGCAGTTTCCCAAGTGCAGTTAGGATTGCATATCTGTTTTGTTTGTCTGTTGCGATTGTCCTGTCCCAGCGGTGGTCGACAGGAAGTCGTTCTGATCTGTTGTTCTTGGAGTATAGCTGGAGCAGCGGTTGCTACCAGCTATCTCATCTGATCTGTCTTGCCAGGATCGCACTCGCCTTGCGCTAGTGCTGTGGATCCGTCTGATCTCCATCTCTCTTTCTATACTTGGATCGCACTCGCCTTGCGCTAGTGCTGTGGATCCTTCTGGTCTGCTACTCTCTTGCTGTACTTGGATCGCACTCGCCATGCGCTAGTGCTGTGGATCCTTCTGTTCTGTCTTCCTGGATCGCACTAGCCTCTTGCGCTAGTGCTGTGGATCCTATCTCTCACTTATTCCTGTTTTCGTGTATCTGTCTTGTCTGCTACTAACGCTTGCTGGAGGCTCGGTCAGGTAACCGTTAAGCAAGCGCTCGCGTCCTCTGTTTCATGTTTACGAGATAAACAGAGGAACACCAAGAGCCCCAATAGTGTAGTATGTATTGACAAAGGGGGTAATGACAAAGAGTAATAGTTGTTATACTCACAAACGTGGGTCACCAATAGGCAACCACTGTAAAGGCAGGTGGGGAGATTATCCTGACCCCACTCAGGAATAAGAAGTCGCTCTCTGTAGATAGTAGAAAGGGTCGCAACCCTCCACCAAGGGTGGATACAATATTATATAAGAGAGAACAGAGGCGCCAAAAGGATAAAATGGGTTTTAAAGGAGCTTTAAAGCCAAAACTTGGTAATTAGAGGAGGCAGTGGTGGACTTACCCCCTCCAAGCAGACACAACACGACTGTACATTCAGTCTATTTATTAAGAACTCCAGATAAAACAAAGCAACGCGTTTTACGGGTCAGCGCCCGCTTCCTCAGGCAAAAGAAAAAGGAGTTACAGCATCTAGCAAAACAAAGACACTCAGCGCCTCTGCCTCTGTTTCATGTTTGTCTGTCGGTGGTTAGTTAGGCGTGCTTGTCTCTGTTGTGCTTATCACGCGGAGACCGCGCATAAACACGTGCACTGTTGCGAATGAGTGTTCGCGTTTAGCTAGCGTTTGTTATTTTCCGTATCTTCTCATTGTATGTTTTGCTGTGCCTTTGCTACTCTCGTGCTCTGCCTTGCTGTAGCCTTGTGTTGCCTCTGGCAATCGCCTCTCTCGCGATTGCGCTCCTACTTCATATCTGCTGTTGTGTATGCACCGTCGCGGGTTGGCGACTAGTTTGGTGCACACACATACAATCTGTCCCTTTGCTCAATCTCATTCAGGGCTATCTTGCCCTGCGTTTCTTCCCTTCATGCAATTCCTGTCTGGCGTGTGTGGTAGGGCAGAGGAGCGGTTCCTCTGCACTCCACAGCTCCACCTGCCGACAGGAATTTCCCTCTACAGGTGCATTGCACCTTTTGCTGGGTTCCCTCAAATTACACGCTTGTGGAGGATTTCTGCAGTGTCAGCGCACGTTTGGTGCGCTGATCACGGAGAGAATTCCATAAGCGTTACAGTTACATACCTATTTTTAGTTAAAGTAATCAGGAATAAGTTACTTTGATTTTTTTTTTCTTTAAAGTACTGAACAGTTATTTGATAGATAAGGTGTAAATTAAGTAAGACAAGATAATTCATGACATAAATCTAGTGAATTAAATTGGGTGGGCCTGTTACGCTCCGCTCACAACTCTCTGCATAGGGAGGAAGAGAAAGGGGGCTGCTATAATTTGAATGCAAATTGATGCACATGGATGCAGCTAGCCATAAGTATACTTACATGAGTTTTTGTACAGCAGGAGACATTGGCAGCGCTTCCAATCAGAGGCTGCACCCGAATTGACTACCTGTGCAGAGCTTCACAATTGTGGACTAAAATACACAACATGCATTCAAAACAGGTACAGCAAAGGAGGACGTTAGCTTCAGTATAAATAATATGTGCACAAATTATTCCCTACTAGACTTCCCCACGGCGGTGACGGGTCCTCTCGGGTAAGACCTACCGCTACTCTAACGATAAAAACACGATTTTTTCCAAGTCATAAAATACACATTTCTCTCAAACAGACATCAAACAAATGACAGCGCTCATAGGCTGCAACTGAATTGTAGACCAACAGAGGCATGCAGAGCCCCACAGGGCTAAATACATGCCTTGAATGCAAATCAGATGCAAATCATGTACTAGTCCTAATCTATAATTTGAATGCAAATTAATGCACATGGATGCAGCTAGCCATAAGTATACTTACATGAGTTTTGTACAGCAGGAGGACCCGTCACCCGAGAGGACCCGTCACCGCTGGGGGAAAGTCTAGTAGGGCTAGGACATGATTAGCCACATGCTCACCTGTGCATTTTTTTTAACAATCTGCCTGTCTTGCCAATATATTTCAAACCACATGGACAGGTTATCATATATATAACCCCTATTGTGTTGCAGTTAATTAGTGTTCTTATATCATACTGTTTATCACCCTTGGCATTTTCAAAAAACTTTTTATGTACCAATTTACAGTAGGAACACTTACCACACGGGTACATTCCCATTGGTTTTGGACCCATGAAACCTCTACCTTCTAAACCTGACCTCTCTGGCCTTAAATTTATCTCTGTCCTCACAAGGGCATCCTTTAAATTCGGTGCTCGCCTTGCTGTCATGGATGGATAAGGACCCAAAGTTTTTGCAAGAACTGGATCTCGTCCCATAATGTGCCAGTGTCTATTCAATAAATCCCTTAATTGTGGCCATTGTGAGCCATATCTCATTATCAACCTGACTTTATCATCTTCGTCACTTTTTCTCTTTTTCTTCAAAGAAATTTGCCTACCAAAACCAATGGCTCTGTTTTTTGCTTTATCCAGAACCTCTTCGGGGTACCCCCGTTTTCTAAATCTGTTATTCATTTTACTTATTTCCACCTGAAATTCGTCATCTCTAGAACAATTTCGCCTCAATCTAACCATCTGTCCATAGGGTATTCCCCATTTTTAGGTTGTTGGATGGAAACTGTCCCCGTGTAGGTACGTGTTTCCAGCTGTTTCCTTTCTGTAAACCGTAGTCTCCAACTTCTCTTGGGTACCAATCCCTGCCAGGTGACATGCCTTGTGCCTGTGTATGAGTCTTTCGACATGTTACTTTGGTTGCAGATGATGAGCCAGCAGGCAGATACAGCCAGGTGTAGACTAGTTCATAGAAATTGTCTGATGAAGCTGTGCAATTTTGGCTGAAACATGTAACGATTGGTGTCAACACGCAGAGAGAGAATCTGATTATTGGTGATCTGCAGAATCACCAGTAATGCAGATATACACCAGATTATGAATGATCTGCAGAATCATCAATAATCCAGGTACGTCTAACCTCTGGACACCTGAGATATGAGTGTTTGGTGTAACAGTACCACTTTGAGTAAGAACCACCAGAGGAGCTGGAGGTTAGAAGAAGGAAGGAATTCACCCCAGACTGTGGGTGAATCCCTATAGCCTAAAGGCTCCCTAGAAAAGGGGCCTAGGCTTGGTTGCAGGATGCCCTGCTGCTAAGATGAACAGACTTGCCCTAACTGGATGCGAGATACTGGCTCTCCACACCCTGGAAGCGGGCTAAAGTAATAAATACACAATGCTAGTCTTGGGTGTGAGGTCCGTAGTCACAACACCCTGGAACTAGTCTATATCATAACATAGTAATGACACAGTATCCTAGGCTTGGGTGTGAGGTCCGTAGTCACAACACCCTGGAACTAGTCTATAGCATAACATAGCATTGACACAGTTTCCTAGGCTTGAGTGTGAGGTCCGTAGTCACAACACCCTGGAACTAGTCTATAGCATAACATAGCATTGACACAGTTTCCTAGGCTTGGGTGTGAGGTCCGTAGTCACAACACCCTGGAACTAGTCTATAGCATAACATAACAATACGAGAATAATCTAGCTCAGTGTGAATTCCCAGGTCCTCCTGGTTACAACACACTGTGGGATCTGACTGAGGTCTGTGTGCCAACACATAGCATTCGCAACGGCAGACAACGTGAGACTGAGGGACGAGTGGTTATATAGTGCAGCGCTGATCAGCGCTGCCCCGTCCCCTCCAGCCAATCCGCATACATCCTGAGATCAGCTGACCAAGGGAGTCAGCTGATCCCTCTCTGCTTCCCATAAATCTTCTGTCTCTCCGTGCGCGTGTATTCCTCAGCCTATGTGCACAGGAAGACACATGTCGCCGCGCGTAAACCGCTGGACTGGACGCGGAAGTAGCTGCCACGCCGTCAGAGCACGTGGCGGCTATTCCCCTATCCTTCACAAAACAAGCACCATTTGTCCTCTTTCAGCTGATAAAAAGAGGAATTTAGGTTTTCGATTCAATGCTGAGTGAAGTTGTCATAGAAACTCCACATGCTTGTTTGAAAAAATTATTTCCAGCGGAAAGGGATATCATCTGTTTCAGTCAACCAACATTTCAAGTTCATGGGTAGCTTATACAGTTAGACTGGATGGGAGGAGGTACCCCAAGGAGGAAATAGATCTTATACACCATTAGAAAATAAATAAATGGTCTTACCTCAGATGTTTTAAAGAGGTGCTCCATGTCCAGTTTGGAATTAAAATACACTGTTTTATTGACCTGAAAAAGTAGGTAAGGCCCAATAAACATGTTGTCATTTGTTTTCAATAAAATAATTTTTATTAAGTCACTCCTCATCTGAGATAACCATTTATTTATTCCTAGTAGCGTATAAGTGCTACTTAATCCCTGGGCCACCTCCTCCCATCCAGTCTAGTAGATATCCTCTAGATAGGGGTACTCTACTATGATAGTGTCCAGAGGTTTTTTAGAGCGTGACCAACTACTTAGGAGATGAAAATAAGATCTACTAGCCAGGAGACTGAATTCTTCAAATGCTTTTATTGTGGTTGGCATTAGCAACCCACCTTTATAAGCAGCACTCTGCTTGCTTATTATCCCAGTGTTTTATAATACTACACTAAATTGGTGCTCCTGGTGTTTTTGTTTGTTTTCTTTTTCTTCCGTTTCTGGAGATCATCAACTGAGGGCCCCTTACCAGATACACTGACTATTATAGCTTTTACAGTTGTGCATGTGCTGTCTCAAATCAGTTGTGGTTTTGTGTGAAACACTTGCAGAGCTGTTGCAATGGATTGCAGACACAGCTGTTGCAAAGACACAAAAATGCTGTTGCATATGTACAGGATTAATTTGCTTTGCACTAGACTATACTAGTTTGATAATTGTTCCCTACTGTACGTGGTACTAAAAAAAATCTTCTTTATATTGTTATCCTTTTATCCTTGCACTCTGTTCATGACTCTTGGTTCTTTTATGTCACATCATGGTTAACATTCTCAGTCCTATCTATTATAGGCTTTGGAAAAGCATGACAGTTTAATAAGAAACACATATCCTGTCCTTTACTCTGTTGTGTTTTGCATGTCAGAGAATTGTCTCTGCCCAGGGGTAGACAAAGAAATGTTTTTCTCCCCAAATCTCAACATCTTGTTTGATTATGATTAATCAAAGGAAACCCATTCGTAATGTTTATTTATTTTCCTTTTTAAATTGAGAAGAAAAATGCTCTACAACGAAGAAAACAGTTTCTTGAATGTTTATCTATAAAAACAATGGCAGCACATGTCTGCCAGAGGTGCTTGGAAGATTTGTATTCCTTTAGCAGGAGTGTGCATGTACACATCACGAAGCAGAAAATGAGAAAACACAAGTATCACAATCCTCACAGGAAATCATTAGGATCTCATGCTGCTGACTAATTATGTGTCATGTCACTGATGTGTGTATGGCGCTGATAGCCTAATTGTGTTTGTAAGCCTAACCTCTGTACAGAGGTGAGCACTTATATTTGTACAGCTCTCCTCCAAATATATGGAATCCCTGGATAGGAATTGGAGAAATGTGTTGCAAGTTTATTAACTGTCAGAGTCGTCTTAGGTTGAAAGAATAAGAACAAGCTATTTACAGATCAATACAATAACATCTACAGGGAGTTTACTCTGCTCTGTGAATCTGATGGAGCTGTGGTTGTCTTATCTTCGCTTGACCCTAAATAAAAAGTCAAAAGGAATTTTCATTGCTGTTGGTATGAAAGCAAACCATTGAGGTTACATGTACTGTTAAGAGATGTTTTGATTATTAACGCTACAGTGGCTTGCAAAAGTATTCGGCCCCCTTGAAGTTTTCCACATTTTGTCACATTACTGCCACAAACATGAATCAATTTTATTGGAATGCCACGTGAAAGACCAATACAAAGTGGTGTACATGTGAGAAGTGGAATGAAAATCATACAGGATTCCAAACATTTTTTTACAAATCAATAACTGCAAACTGGGGTGTGCGTAATTATTCGGCCCCTGAGTCAACACTTTGTAGAACCACATTTTGCTGCAATTACAGCTGCCAGTCTTTTAGGGTATGTCTCTACTAGCTTTGCACATCAAGAGACTGAAATCCTTGCCCATTCTTCTTTGCAAAACAGCTCCAGCTCAGTCAGATTAGATTGACAGCGTGTTTTCAGATCTTGTCACAGATTCTTGATTGGATTTAGATCTGGACTTTGACTGGGCCATTCTAACACATGGATATGGTTTGTTTTAAAGAGACTCCGTAACAAAAATTGCATCCTGTTTTTTATCATCCTACAAGTTCAAAAAGCTATTCTAATGTGTTCTGGCTTACTGCAGCACTTTATACTATGACTGTCTCTGTAATAAATCAATGTGTCTTTCCCCTGTCAGACTTGTCGGCCTGTGTCTGGAAGGCTGCCAAGTTCTTCAGTGTTGTGGTTCTGCTATGAACTCCCCCTTCCAGGCCCCTCTATGCACACTGCCTGTGTGTTATTTAGGATTAGAGCAGCTTCTCTCTTCTCTCTTATCTTTTACAAGCTGGATAAATCGTCCTCTGAGCTGGCTGGGCTTTCACATACTGAAGAATTACAGACAAGGGCAAAGCTGTTTGCAGGAAGAAACAAGCAGCCTGAAACTTCAGTGCATGAGAACAGGGGGAAAGAAACACACAAATGATCTCTTGAGATTCAAAAGGAAGGCTGTATACAGCCTGCTTGTGTATGGATGTATTTTCTATGTGTGGACATACTGTACATCAACCTACTTCCTGTTTTGGTGGCCATTTTGTTTGTTTATAAACAAACTTTTTAAAACTGTTTTTAACCACTTTTAATGCGGCGAGGAGCGGCGAAATTGTGTCAGAGGGTAATAGGAGATGTCCCCTAACGCACTGGTATGTTTACTTTTGTGCGACAATACAGATTCTCTTTAAACCATTCCATTGTTGCCCTGGCTTTATGTTTAGGGTCGTTGTCCTGCTGGAAGGTGAACCTCCACCCCAGTCTCAAGTCTTTTGCAGACTCCAAGAGGTTTTCTTCCAAGATTGCCCTGTATTTGGCTCCATCCATCTTACCATCAATTTTGACCAGCTTACCTGTCCCTGCTGAAGAGAAGCAACCCCAGAGCATGATGCTGCCACCACCATATTTGACAGTGGGGATGGTGTGTTCTGAGTGATGTGCAGTGTTCGTTTTCTGCCACACATAGCGTTTTGCATTTTGGCCAAAAAGTTCAATTTTGGTCTCATCCGACCAGAGCACCTTCTTCCACGTGTTTGCTGTGTCCCCCACATGGCTTGTGGCAAACTGCAAACTGGACTTCTTATGCTTTTCTGTTAACAATGGCTTTCTTCTGGTCACTCTTCCATAAGAGCCAACTTTGTGCAGTGCACGACTAATAGTTGTCCTATGGACAGATTCCCCCACCTGAGCTGTAGATCTCTGCAGCTCGTCCAGAGTCACCATGGGCCTCTTGACTGCATTTCTGATTAGCACTCTCCTTGTTCGGCCAGTGAGTTTAGGTACACGGCCTTGTCTTGGTAGGTTTACAGTTGTGCCATACTCCTTCCTTTTCTGAATGATCGCTTGAACAGTGCTCCGTGGGATGTTCAAGGCTTTGGAAATCTTTTTGTAGCTTAAGCCTGCTTTAAATTTCTCAATAACTTTATCCCTGACCTGTCTGGTGTGTTCTTTGGACTTCATGGTGTTGTTGCTCCCAATATTCTCTTAGACAACCTCTGAGGCCATCACAGAGTAGCTGTATTTGTACTGACATTAGATTACACACAGGTGCACTCTATTTAGTCATTAGCACTCATCAGGCAATGTCTATGGGCAACTGACTGCACTCAGACCAAAGGGGGCTGAATAATTACGCACACCCCACTTTGCAGTTATTGATTTGTAAAAAATGTTTGGAATCATGTATGATTTTCGTTCCACTTCTCACGTGTAGACCATTTTGTATTGGTCTTTCACATGGAATTCCAATAAAATTGATTCATGTTTGTGGCAGTAATATGACAAAATGTGAAAAACTTCAAGGGGGCCGAATACTTTTGCAAACCACTGTATTTATAATTTGCACACAAATTATATCCTATAGTGGTGGCAAGACTGCATATTACGCCGATCCAATTCACTTTTTCTCCTGTTTTCTCCTACGTTAATTTTTAATGCATTGAATGTATAAAAATGCATTTTAAGCCACCAGCAAGCAATAAAATACCCTGAAAAGTTATTTAAATGGAAGAGGTAGAATTATCGTATTTTTTGGACCAGAAGACAAATTTTTCTCCCCCAAAAGTAGGGGGGAAAGTGAGTGCGTCTTATGGTCTGAATATACAATATTTGGCCAAGTGCTAGGTCTCCCCCCTCCAAGCTTAAGTGTTTGCTGCAGCAACCAATGATCGCAAGCGCAGTGTAGGCTCTCACCACTCTTTCCAGCGAGCTCGTGTTTCATCTAGTTTCCTCTTCGGCTTCTATCATCTATCATCAGTTGCCCTCTCTCCATGACACCAGCACAGGTAGGACACAATGCAAGAAAGTAGGAGGGGCCCCAGCACAGTGAGCGTTACACTCACCCCACCCATTGGCATACATTGGACTGTGGGCATCCTGGCTCCATGACCCCAGTGCTGCCAGGTCACAGCTTGAGAAAGCAGGAGGTGTTCTGACACATGAGCAGTATGCTGCTGAAATGAATCACTGACACCCCCTAGTCTGTGGGCATCCTGGCTTGGGGATTGAGGGCAGGAGAGCATAGGGTATGCATCCTCCATTGGATTGCTTGCCAGCCATTGGAATCCTGGCTGTGGGCAGGAGGAATAACAGTGCAGTGTGTGAGCATGCAGCTCACTCTTGAATTCACTGCTGTCGCGCAGTGATTGGTCCAAATTATGGAGCCGTGGTCCCGTCCTCGAGACCATCGGCTCCGGCTATAAAGCAGAGCAGTGGCTGTGATTGATAGCTCCCCCTGCCTGATTGGACGGAGGGCTCTGCAGTTAGGATCTGAAGCTACCGGTACACAGGGTAGGCGTGTCCTAAAGCCACGTGAGTGCTCTAAGCTACCCTCACCACTCGCTGCAGCCTCCACAAGTGGGGAGAGCTAGGCGGGGTTAGAGCACACATCAGGGAGACCCAGTAGCTGTCAGGCTACTCATTCCAGTGCACTGGCACCGCTATTCACGTCAAGTGGGCAGGAGCCCACCAACGAACGGCAAGTAGTAGCGCACAGGAGCTATCCAGACATAGGAAGGATACAGGGGGATACAGTAAAGAGAGGGTGACATAGAAAGGATACAGGGGAACACAGAGGGATGCAGAAGGTACAGAGGAGGACATAGGAAGGATACAGGGGATACAGTAAGGACATAGGAGGACATAGGAAAGATACAGAGGGAGACAGAGAAGGACACAGGGAAACACAAAAGGTACAAGTGGAACATATTAATTAGGGTGAAAAGATCCACAAGATGCTACTGGACCATGGACGCACCAGGATTAGTATATTTTTTTTACCCCTGCTTTTTTTCCTTAAAACCTCGGTGCTTCTTATGGTCCGGAGTGTCTTATGGTCTGAAAAATATGAGTGTGTTTTAGGAAAAAGCTTTGGAGAAAAACTGAATTGGATCGGGTCCATTGTGCGTTAGTGCATACCACTAAAACTGAACCTGAGTGGGTCTCCAGATTTGGCCAGACATTATGGTTAACAAATCCTTCCATATCTCATTGCCTTCTCAACTTTTACATTCAGATGAGGTGTGGCTAAGTCAGTGCTTTGCAAGCTACGGCCCGCAGGCCGGATGCACTGCCTCTGAATTCCTCTCTTTCCCCCTCTCCGTTTTGACGCCACATCATGTGATGCCTTGTTGCCATGGAGACGTGGCACGGGAATCGGTGATCAAGGTGAGTTTCAAATCCCCTGCCTCCCGCTCGCAATTCTGCAGGGAGGGAAGGGGGAGAGGGCTTGGAATTTAAGGAATGCGGTCCACAGCTTACGGCCCGGGCTGCTTAGCATTTTCCCAGCCCTGGGCTAGGTTCATCTCTACTTTGCGTATAATCATTTCAAGTTCTTCTGTTTTAAAGTTTCTCCCCCTATTATTTGGCTAAAGCTAACAAACCACTTTAAAGAGGCTCTGAAGTGTGATTAAAAATCGCTTTTTTCCTTATATTCAACAGGGGCATGTTTGCCCCTGCTAAAACGCCACTATCCCGCGGCAGAACGAGGGGTCTTTACCCCCAAATTCCCCTCCTGCAAAATCCACGACTTTCTTGGTCTTGGATTTTGCTGCTCTTGGAGGCAGAGCTTTCGGCTGTAGCTCTGCCTCCATGCTCGTCTATCAGCAAGGTGGATCTCCGCCTGTCCCCGCCCCTCTCTGTGAAGGCAGATTGAGAGGGGCGGGGAGAGGCGGCAATCAGCGCTGATAGACGCGCTGAGAGGCAGAGCTATAGCTATTAGCTCTGCCTCAACAGGAAGCGATCCCTGGGCACCACGGAGGGGATTTGGGAGGTAAAGACCCCTCGTTCTGCCACGGAATAGCGGCATTTTAGCAGGGGCAATCATGCCCCTGTTGAATATAAGGAAAAAGGAGATTTTTTTTATCACACTTCAGAGTCTCTTTAACAAACTTCCCCTTTCCTAATGTAACCAGTAAAGGCCTTATTTACTAACCTGAAGGATTATAAATTGCATTTCTTTGGTTTAGTATACTGGTACAGCAGTGACCATTGGCTGGAATGCCATTGTGGTGTACTAAAGTGGCAATGCAATCCTGGTATTCCGAAATATCAGCTCCATTGCAGTGAAAAAAGTGCATGTGTGTGCAGTTGGTAGACACTGCACCACTCCAGCTGCAGTCATGCAGTGTGGTATATTTGGCTGTCACTTTTTTTTTAAATAATGTTAAATTGAGCATGCAACATGTGTACAATCTATATGGAAAGAAAAACTTTGAAAACACTGAAGCTTCCCTCTAAAAATACCTTTAAAGGGAATTGTAGTGAAAAATAACGTAATTAATAAAATTGCTAATTTATTTACACCATTTATTTATAAAATATTTAGTCAACTTTGCCCATTTTAAAAGCTTTCCTCTACCTGATTTACATTCTGACATTTATTACAGCTGGCAACATCTTTAGTCCTGCCAGATGATCTCTGCAGAATGTTCATTTACTGAAAGTTCTATGCACAGAGGAAGATGCTGCTTGCTTGGCAGTTAGAAAAAGATGTTATTTTCCACAATGAAACAAGCTTTACAGACAGCAAAAATGTCAGGGCCATGACAACACACTTTTTTCTTGATAAAGCATACAGAGTTTAGGAAACAATTATACAGTTTTAGAAACAATTATTTGTTAAATAACGGGTTATTGTAATCAATAAATTTGGTATGGAAATGAAAGTTTAAGAAAACAAGAGATCTAGTTATTTTATATTTACATGGCACTTTTTATACACTACGCCGCCAATAGAGAAAAGATTTGCATTGAGCTGTCAGCCATACTATCTCAGAAAAAAAACCCACATATATAAGTAAATTAATACTTGCTCTACTTACATAACAAATGTACAGTATTGCACTGTCCACATTTTGATTATAGTGATTTTTCTATAGTAAAAAAAGAAAAAATCCTTCTTAGGATTTCCCATTTTGACTGTGTCTATCTTGAAGCCAATCCAGACATCATTTCCTCCCTTACTCTGTCTGTGTATCATTGCCCCCCCCCCCCCCCCCTCTCCAGCCTTCAGACACTCCTACCCAGTTCTGCAAAGAGGAACAGAGGTGTGGGTGGGGAAAACAGGAGGGAAAGAGGCTTCAGCCAGTCTGAGGGGAAAGTAAAGAAGAAAAAAAGAAAACCCAGCATGCCCTGCAACTTCCTTTGTGCAGCAGGTGTACCAAATTGGAGCCAGGGTAACTAGGGAATGATGTTTTATGGAGAAGAAAAGTAAGAGTGATTTTTAACTTTTGGTTTGCCTGGTTAGCATCCATATTACTTGTTCACCAGTTAAAAATAAAGAATTGATTTTTGATTTTATGCCTGACCGTTACACTTTAATAGGCACCATTATTATGTTCTACCGTCAGAATACCTGGTTAGCTTAAGGTGATCCAGAACCACTAGGAGCGTGTAAGGGGCTAAAAGAGACCAAAAAGTCATACTAGAAAAGCAATGCTAAATATAATTTTGCCTTCTGTCAGATGACACCATTTTTCTGCATCAGGAAGGGATGGGTGGTATAAAAGTGAAAATACTGTAATTAATAAAAACTCATAAGAAAATTCAGCTTTAAGCAAAGTACTGGAATTTGTTTTTCAGCATTCCAATGCTGCAATCGAAAACAATTCTACATAGTCTCCCAATCAACCCTGTTCTTCAACAAGGTTTTGCTTTTGTGAAATGCAGTGCCTTTTTGCTATTTGAGGTGGCTAACAGCCTGTTTCTGGGATTTATAATATCAGAGTCAGAGGGGCATGAATATGTGAAAGTTTCTTATTGGCAGGACTGCTTTGCATCGGTGGCATCATACATTGCTCCCAGCTTTCAAAACTGCTTACAATTGCTGAACCAATCATGCTTCCAGCACTGTTAATAGAAGAAATGAACCAAACAGCTCTTGAGATAATGCATCAGATGTATTGAAACTGGCATAGGGGAAAGCTTGAGCTGGTGCCAATATAAACCAGGTGTCCGCTTTCATTTTCTAAGTTAAATAAGAAAAGTAAAATAAAAATAGGATTAGTTTTGTTGTTGTGAGCCAGAATGCCTGTTTTTCTTATACTCCACATAACGTCTTTAGGATTCCCACTAACAATAGCCAGGTGAAACATGTAGCAGATCTGTCTGTAAAAGGTTCTTGTTTTTTCATGATTTCAAATAGAAAGTATGAAGAATAGATGCTGTGGTTCAACTCAAAAAGTTGTCGAGATACATGCCTCCACTCTCCATGGATAAAAATATGAAGGTGTTTTCTGATTTAGTCAGCTGTGATCTTGAAACAATATATTGGGGACCTAGGTTTGATAACCTGTCCCCCTTGGAGAGGCAGGCAGTTCTCGAGTTGAGGGAGGCAGAGGATATCATCATCCGTGGGAGTGACAAGGGGGGAAATATTGTGTTGTGGAGTAAGGAAGCGTATTTCAAAGAAATGAATAGACCGTTAGACTGCAAGGATACATATGTGAAATTACGAGACAATCCATTCCTGGGGATAGTTAAGAAAAGAGATAGGATCCTGGAACAAGCCTTAATAGAGGGATCGATTTCAGCAGCGGAATATAATTTCATGAAGTTAGAGCATTACAAAATTCATCATATTTAATACCAAAAATTCACAAAAATAGGGACAATCCCCTGGACCGGCCCATACTAGCAGCAATAGATGGACCATTAGAAAAGGTGGGGATGTTTATAGATGACAATCTGAAGGGTCTGGTGGAGGAATTACCATCCTTTAGAAAGGACACGAGTGAACTATTGAATTTGATCAGAGACTTTGAGGTTCTTGAGGATGATTTGTTAGTAAGTGTGGATATAGAATCCCTATATACTTCAGTCCCTCATGAGGTAGGAGTTGATGCAGTTAGGTATTTTTTGACACAATACAGAGGGTGGATGTGAAATAGACCAGACAGTAATTGATCTGTTGGAGTTGGTTCTGCATAACAATTGTTTTATGACAGATAGGTCAATGTACCGACAGACGAGGGAGACGTCAATGGGAGCGGTGCGTGCGCCGGCATATGCATGTCTGCATCAAGGGGCATGGGAAAGGGGTGATGTGTATGCCTGCTCCTTGTTCGGCACACACGCCGATCTCTGGCTTCGTTACATAGATGACGTCTTCCTCGTCTGGAGCGGACCAGAAAGCAGCTTGGTGATGTTTTTGGTGGACCTTAATGTAAATTCTAGAAACTTAAGAGTGACATACAACATAGAGAAAGAGAAGCTGTCCTTTTTGGACATGATGATAATTAAAAAAAGATGGGAGGTTGCAGACATCTGTGTATTGGAAGGAAACGGCAGGAAATACATACCTCCATGCCTCCAGTTTTCATCCAACGAGTCAGAAGTGGGGTATCCCATATGGACAACTAGTAAGGGTACATCGTAATTGCTCAGAGGAAAATGACTTCCAAGTGGACGCGGGCAAAATGTGTGAACAATTCAGAAAACGGGGGTATCCTGAACAGGTTTTAGAGGATGCCATGAAGCGAGTCGGTACAGTAGATCGTAATGATTGTCTAAAAAGAAAAAAGAGAAAGAATGATGGTAAGGGGAAAGTGAGATTCATAACCACATATGGGTCTCATTGGCCTCAACTTAGGAAGGTGCTTGAAAAGCGCTGGCATGTCCTGAGTCTTGATCCGGAATTATTAAAAATAGTTGGTCCATACCCACTTATGACTCCAAGGAGTGCCCCAAATCTAAAGGATACTTTGGTAAAAGCTGAGGTTCACTCCTGAAAAAATTTGATCAAAATCGGGGAAGAGGGTTTCTTGGCCCTATCCCAACGGGAATGTTCCCTTGCGGGTCTTGCAGATACTGTAAATTGATGGAGAAAACAAATGAATTTGAGAATGCCAAAGGGAATAAAAAGTATAAAATCAGAAGTTTTGTAAACTGTAACTCTGAAGGGGTGATATATATGATCATATGCCCATGCGGACTGACGTATATAGGGAAAATAGAAAAGAGGAAGATAAAAGAAAGGATTGGAGAGCATGTAGAAAATATTACTGCTGCAGATGAAAAAAGCCCATTAGGTACCCATTTTGCAGTATTCCATGATAGCAATCCAGACTGTATAAGGTATAAATGTATAATTAAACCAAAGAGGAGCACAAGGGGTGGTGATTTTGAAAATTGTTGTATCAAGTAGAAAATAGATGGATATATACTCTGGGAACATTAATCCCACGAAGACTCAATTCTGAGTTAAATTTGGTCCATTTTTTAAAAGAATCTTCCTGAAAGTGATTATCTGAGGGTAATTTATCCCCCAAATGGTTAATTAATGGGAATACAATAGGATGGGATCTATTTTGAGATAAGTCTGGATTGCAGGGATGCTGGGAAGTGTAGGAACAGTACATTTGTATAAAAATATAAGGAAAGGAAATTATGAACATGGTGTGCATGAATAAGCTGTTCATATGATATGAAGGATGGATGATAAGATACTGGCAATGTGGGCTATTTGTCTTTTTCATATGAGGATGCATGTATGGTCTAAAAAGATATGACATAGACTGCATGGAATTGCATTGGACAGTAATGGATGTGTCATGATGACTGGCTATGGATGCATAGTGAGATCCTGTAAAATGAGAAAGCAGCCTGGCGTAACAAGTGAGGCATCAGAATAATGCAACTATTAGAAATCTGTGGAATATTCGTGGTCAGTGACTCTGCAAAAAAAAAATCTGTCAAATATTTCTAAGTGCTGAAAAACTGTGATGCATAGAATCAAGAAAAGACCCAAAACGAGGCTTGGACTGAGAACAGTTATTTTTAAATAGAGGAGGGTGTTCCCACTCTCACCCAGCCACAGCGTCATCAAACTGACGAAGCTCACGTTGGTAGTCGTAACGCGTATGTGGGCGTGGCCTACACGCTGGACACGAGGAGCGGCATTGGCGTCCATACGGAGGGATGCATGTTATACTAACAGCCGGGGAGTTGCAAAGCTAAAACAGGTACCTGTATACTGCGGGACGCCGCAGTGTGAAGCATCCGACACAACCCGTCAGGCGGAGAGAAGGTAACAACTTCATGCTGAACAGAGAGTTGATAGATGCCATCTAGCTGAGCGGATAGCCAGCGTAAGTGGTTATGGCATGATGCTTGGTGTAAGGACTTTGCTCTTATGCACAAAGGAGTTGCTTGTTTAATGTATGTGCAGAATAACAAGTGCCCAAAGGCCGCTACAGTAATAGAAGACTATGCCCTGGACTTTGTCAAATGCTGCAGATTGTTGGATAGAAGGTTGTCTCTACTCCGGAATGATTTGGAATATAAATTCCTGCTGTTTTAAACAAAGGGCTCGTTCAGATCAGAAATGCGGATGGCCATGCGTGCGGAACGCGTGCGGACCGCAACGCGTACGAACGCATGGCCATCCGCGTTTGTGTGCGTTGCGTGGCTGATCCCATCACTGAAAAGTGAATGGGACAGCCACGCGTTTTTGCAAAATCTGCGTGCAGCATGCGTTCCCGGACCGCACAGGTCCGGAACGCATGCAGTGTGAACATCAGACATTGCACTCTATGCAATGTCTGATGTCGTGCGTTTTGGCCACCTGCACGCGTTTCCAAAACGCGGCTGGAAACGCGTGCAGTGTGAACGGGCCCTAAAGCTTTTTGCACAAGCCTCACTTTATCTCTTAGATACGGATTGGCCAATCCATCTTTGAGTGTGGTATGAATGTGTGTGGTAGTGTCAAGGAGTGCTCCTGTGAATTGTCCAGTGCGGATTCTGGGGATTTTAAAGGATGGGGGATAGGGGGAATCTGCTTTTTATACCTTTGATACAATAAAGAGAAGTTTAAAGTAAGTGAGTGGCGGTCCATTGTATTGTGTTGATGTATGAAGAATACATACTTTACCCAGTCCATGGAAGTCAACATGCATTGCTACAAAAATAAGAACGGTGCTAATATACTAAAACTTAAACACCTTATTAATCACACTGCTAAAAATATAGCATAAGTTCCCCCATTAAAGCATATAGACCTTCCCAGGAACATCACATCCTAACCCAATAAAATCTACTGCTAGTACCATTTTATGCAGCGTTACCATAAAATATAGACGGGTTGAGTCACTGTCTTTTCAGTGTAGAGATGATCATTTCCTGAGCTATTGGCTCATTTGCATATAGCTTCTTCTTTGAGGTGTATTCATTAACCTGTTTGTTCTTGTTTTACTGACCGGTGTGTTGCAATAAAGACCATTCCTAGAATTCAGACAAGATTCATAAATTACAGACAAAATTCGTAAAAAATAAATCATGTGTGCTTTATTTGTTAAAGCATAGTCAATTCACTAGTGCTATGTTATATAATATCAACGTCTAGACATGTTCTTATTTGTCACCACTCTCAGCCTGTTCTTATTTTACCTCACTTGTGAAGAGAAAAAAGTGTTGTGTGAAAATTAAGCCTTTTCAGCCTATTTTGTATATTTTTTAAAGGCTACAGAGAAGGTGGTAGAGCAGGAGAAGGGACTGTGTAGTTTCTACAGTGGATAGTCCAGAGACTTCCTGGATCCTTCTACAGACAACCAAACCTGTACATGGTCCTTCTATTCCCAGCGGGTTGAATAAGCTTCTTCTGGCCGGGAGAATAGCAGCAAATAAGCACATTCTTGCTGGCCATGTGCAAATATGGCGCACAGATGCCCATTAGAAGGAAGTACTCATGCATGGAGGAACATTCCCCTGTGCAAGAGCGGCTTTGCCTCTGCTGGGCGTGCATGGACCATACTCGTGCATGCCCATTGCGGTTGTGCTCGTTCACAGCTGTGCTTGGGGCCAACAGATAAAGAGGGACACAGCCCTGAAATGGTGGCATAAGAAGGGACCCAGAAAGCTTCTGGACTATTCAGAGGCATTCCACTACCCAGGTGAGTATCAAAATGTTGTGTTTACATTTGGTTTGGGAATACAGGTTATAACAACAAATGCTAATTATGTCAAAGCGTGCTTCCATTTTCCATGTACAGCAATAAGGGAGTGATGCTACGTGAATTTTTAGATAAAAATGAAATAACACATGTATTCTTAAAAAAAGGGATCCATGTGTAAAATAAAGCATGAGGTGAAAACCTTTGCGAATTGACATAAGAAATTGCAATTTTTCAGTCTGTAAAATAATACCAGTGAGGAAATAAAGCATAATAATACATTCTAATAACACATTCTCTCTGAATCAAGCCCATAGTGCTCTATTTAAAAGCCATAAACCATGAAAGGACCAGCTTGCCACAGCAATCGGCACCTCATATGTGCTTATGCCAAGCCAACGATATAGAGTCCAACCACAATAAAGAAGTTGGGTTCCAAACGATTCTGTATTATGGGTATGTGTCACAAGGCAGAACTCAGCTACAGCTTTGTAACATCCGAAGAGCTGAAAACTATAACACTCTCCTCTGTGGTTTACCAGTGAACTAGTTTGTATCACTTCAGTCTATCCTGAACTCATTTGCTTTACACTCACTGCTCTCTATTGGCTCCTAAAATATTTCAACGTTCTGTCAGGCCGCTACTGGCAGCCTGTCATGCATTGGCTATACTTTAAGCTTCTAACTCTTTGCACTCTTCTAATCTTTCCACCTTGTATCTTGATTGTGATCTTTTACTCCGCCGCTATTTCCCTGCCCATATGTAGGATTACTCACTAGCCTATGCCCTCCTCTGAATCTCATCAAATTATTTGTTTTATATTCACCGACCTATGAGATGTTTATGCAACCTACAAATACACCTCTTAAGGCACATGTCTAACATAAACTGAACATTTTTTGCAAATTAGTAACTTATCTCTGTTTTACCCGAGGTCAGTGTTTCTCAACATTTTATTGGTATGTACCCCTTTTAAAACCCTGAACTCACCAAGTGCCCCCAGCATAGTAAATATTATCACAAGTACTCTTGATAAATGTACTGTATATTTATTCCTAGTACACGATAATTGGTTTTAAACAATTTCCAAGCATTTACTATTACTTTTAATTAGCTAAAATACTAATATGGTGTTGTTTTAAATAAGATTTATCATTTTCTAAAACTCTAAATTTGTTTTTCTTGGTTAAGTATATAAAGCCCGAGTACCCCCTGCAACCAACAGAAGTACCTCCTGGGGTACACGTATTACACGTTGAGAACCTATGCCCTAAGTTATCCTGTAGACACACTCTACCACCTTATACACTTATTAACCAAAATTTGATGGTCTAGTTAGGACCAGTTCTATCTACAGTGGGGTCCTGGGCAAAATTAACCTTAAACCCCCTGACAACCAGTCCCTCCGTAAGCAGCATTAGGGGCCCCTTTGTTTCTGATAAAGTCCCTTTCCCCAGGAATACATCCCAAAAAAGTGTTTGGAAATGTGGGCGCCCAGTAATCCCGATAGTAAAATATCGGTGTATAATACCGATATTCTATTATTGAAGTGTAAAATATCTGTATTACATACTGATGTTTTACTGTTACTTAACCTCACCCTACACTCACACAGAACCCTCCCCCGGCACCTAATCTTCCTATTCCTATTCACTGCTACTCCTGATCCCTGCTATGCCATGACACCACGTTAGCAATGCCCTCGCTCACCATACTTTCTCTTCCCATTCCTTATCGTGAAGCGTGAAGCCCACTGCTATCCCCGAGCACTTGTATGCATCGACATGTACTTGTTGGCCAGAGCAGTATTCCTGCCTGTGAACACAGCAGAATTCAGCAGTTCCTGTGGTGTAGTGGAATTGCTGCTGATTTTAAAGCATTGCTTTTATGCTTTGAACAGTTATTTTTTGGGGGCTCAATAGTATATTTTATTTGGTCACGATTATATTTCACAACAACAGAATATATATTATTATTTATATAGCGCCAACATATTCTGCAGCGCTTTACAAAGCACAGTAAGACAACACGGGGAACATAGGTACAACCAAAACATGTACAGCAGAGTCTTAAGCAGCAGCACAAATATTGCAACAAAAACAGTAAACATTAGGAGGATGGCCCTGCCCTTGCAAGCTTACAATCTAAGCTGTATATATATATATATATATATATATATCCCTAAAGAAAACTCAAAAAGTAAATGATGTAAATCAGGATCGAACCACAAAACTTAAAGGGCAACTCTCATAGATTACTAAAATTCTGTGTGTAAATAATCATCATCTTGCAGCTCTGTCTGTGTGTTCTCTCTCTCTCTCTCTGCTTCGCAGTGTAAACTAAACAGTTTACAGCCAGGTGGCCGACACAAATTTGTTACATTCAGCTGGTATAAACAAAGCTATTATTTCAGACACACTGTGCTGAGAGACATCTGAAAAGTTTTCTAGTGTTGCTGGCTAAAAGCTCTATAGGTATGTGAGGTTTACAGAAAAACTGTTTCTTTGATAGTTGTTCTTTAAACTTACTAGCCTACAGCACCAGCTTGGTACACCACAGGAGCTGCTGGATTTGGCTGTGTTCACAGTGTTGATGAATACTGCTCAGGCCAACTACGCTTAGATATGCAGGCATAGCAGGGATTGGGAATAGCGGTGATCAGTTTAGGTGCAGGTGTTAAAGTGATAAATTACAATTTGTTAATTGTTGAAACGTTAAATAACGGCTTTTTACTGGCGCCCAATTTTCTGCTGTGGCGTCCAAAAGCCGAAATTTTATATCAGAGCGAATGGTGGCGCCCATGTACTATATGCACCCAAATTTCCTGTTCTGCTCCCCAGGACCTCCCCTCAACTTTATTGTGGTGTGTGGGGCCACTGAAGAGTTTTCAACAGTGTTACGAACACATCTGTCCGTCCTGCGCACTCCTCCATTAGTCCTTGCGTTCCCGTCCTTATTCGCACAGGAGTGCCTGTTACTGTGATGAATAGCGGAAAAGCCGCCGCGTGTTCTGACAGTAAGGCGGCTGATTCTGCGTCTGATGCGGCGGTTTGTCCGCGTCAGCATGTGTCTGGGTTATCTGGAATTAATGGTGCACATGGGAAGGATGGCGTGGGGGCCGTCGCATGTTCCCATGGTAAGGCGGCGGATTCCGCGTCCAGTGCGGCGGTTTCCCCGCAGCAACATGTGCCTGGGCTGTCTGGACCTAGTAGTGCACACAGATGGAGAGCTACGCGCGCCCTGCAAGACAAGCTCTTTATACCAGTAGGAGGAAGATCAGCTGATCAGGGAGGTCAGCTGATTCCTGCTCAGTCAGTGATTGGTTGATGGAGCTGGGCGGCGCTGTGGGGCGCTTTACTATATATATCTCCTGCTGTTCAGTTGCTGGTTGTCTGGCGTTGCGAATGCCTATGTGTTAGCACTCAGACCTTAGTCAGATCCTTCAGTGTGGTGAAACCAGGAGGACCTGGGAATCCACACTTAGCCAGTTACTATATATCATCTGTGTTATTCTCTAGCATAGTTCCAGGGTGTTGAGATCACGGCCCTCACACCCCAGACTAGGAATACTGTATATCATCTGTGTTATTCTCTAGCATAGTTCCAGGGTGTTGAGATCACGGCCCTCACACCCCAGACTAGGAATACTGTATATCATCTGTGTTATTCTCTAGCATAGTTCCAGGGTGTTGAGATCACGGACCTCACACCTCAGACTTGGCCTTGTACTGATATCTGTTATGACCTGTAGCTTTCTTGACTATTCTTCTGATCTCTGATTTGGTACCTTGCATATCTGATACACTGTTGCCGACCCGGCCTGTCTGACCTTCTGGCTGTCAACCCCCCTCAGGGTGGCCAGCCTTCCCGCAGGAGTCCCCTGCTCTACAGAGGGGACACTGCTCCTTATCAGTCAGGGACTCCTTCTCCAGGTGTCCTTGACTACAGTAGAGTCTTTTCTACTTATTGGACCACCTGCTACCCCGGTGGTCCAAAGGTTACTGTTGCACCAAAACACTTACACACTCAGGTGTCTAGAGGTTAGACATATTTGATTATTGGCGATTCTGCAGATCCCCAATAATCAGGTATATCTGTATTCTTGGGGATACTGCAGATCGCCAAGAATCAGATTCTCTCTCTGGGTGCTGACACCTATCGTTACAGTTACGTATTAAGATGCTGCAGGGTCACAAAAGTTGATTCAGCCAGCAGGGATGAAGATGGGAGTGCATGAACTGATGGAGGAGTGCGCCAGTCAACCAGGTGAGTTCACTACGCTGCTGAAAAACTCTGCAAAGGAAACCACAAGTCTGTAATGGCAACTTAGCATAAAATCACTTTCTTAATTTGTTAAAGAGAGTCTGAAGCCATTCAAAATTCTTCTTTTTACTGTTCATTTATCTTTAGCAATATGAGCATAGGTGAAACGCCGCATTCCTGCAGCAGAACGATGTATTTAAACCCCCAAATCCCGGGGCAAAAATCCACGACTTTCTAGGTCATGGATTTTGCTGCCCGGGGGAGGCAGAGCTTTGTGCTGTAGCTCTGCCTCTGCTACAGTCAATCTCTGCTGATCTCCACCCCTCCCCACCCCTCTTAGTGAAAGAAGACTGAGAGGGGCGGGGAGAGGTGGCGATCAGCAGAGATTGACTCCAGCAGGGGCAGAGCTACAGCACAAAGCTCTGCCTCTAACAGGAAGCAAACCCCGAATTTGCATAGACTCCACAAGACAGCTTAAGGTTTCTTGTTGTATGTTGCACCAATAAGTTACTGACAAATCCATTAAGTCTCCTAACATCAGAGAACATAGTTGCCATGAAGCATTGTAATATGTTTGCAACAATTCTTATACAGGGTGTACAAGTTAGAACAGGGGTCAGGAACCTTTTTGGCTGAGAGAGCTATAAATGCCACATATTTTAAAATGTAATTCCGTGAGAGCCATACAATATGTTTCAAACTGGGGCAGTGCGCATGCGGAGCAGAGGGCTCACGTCCCTGTTGCCATGGTTATGTTTATACAGTTGATGCTCCGGGCAGCAGAAGTGTCAGACACGTCTTCAGCTTCTCTTTGGTTTCAGCAACATCAGCAATTTTCCTGAGAGCCAGACAGGAGAAATACAGACTAACAGCTTGTACAATTAGCTAGCTGACTTTGGGTTTGATTCACTTTGTAGGATGAGATCCCCGCACTTTGGCCCAATAGGCTGCTTGTCAAGTGACAGACAGCCTATTGGGCTAATAAAAGTGCGGGGATCTCGTCCTACAAAGTCACTGGACCTGACAGGGTCCAGGCTGGGACAATTGGAGCGGCCATTAGTTTTGGGGAGAGTGCAAGTAAGTTAGTAGTGCATGCTACAGCAGTAGCGTGCCTACTTTGATATTTTTACTTGTGCTGTCACACTAAGCTGCGCTGCTTTAGCGGTGTAGCTTAGTGAATCAACCCCTAACTGTGAGCCAGATTGAGCCATCAAAAGAGCCACATCTGGCTCCTGAGCCATAGGTTCTCTACCCCTGAGTTAGAGTAACATCCAGATAATGTAAAAGACAACATAGTTCACCAGACTATGCCATCTTCGTTTATAGCTTCAGAGTTAACCTCTGATAATCAGCGCATTCAACAATGAGCAACGATTCAGCATGGGCACTCTAGTCTGTGCCAACAGTGGCCAAGTCCCAGCGAGTTGCATTGTAGTGTGTGTTCTGACACTTTTCTCTCATGATCTGCATTACCTTTTTCAGCAATTTGTGCTACAGTATTTTTTTCCCTCCTGCATGAGTGAGCCTTGGGCACCCATGAACTTGCTGTCTGACCTTGTACTACATTTGATAAGTAGCGTTGGGTGAACTTGCTGTAGTTCATCCCGTGAACCTGATGGGCTTACTGCTGGTATTTCCAGGGGAAGCCGCAAGCTTGCATTCGCAGGTTTGGTGGTACGCAAACCTACAAATCCCAATGTGAATACAGATTCACCCACTGAACTGCACTTTAACTGTGCTGGCTGCCTTTACACTCCCAACACCTTCTAATGGCTCACCCTCCTAGAGCTCGACTGTCACTGCCCACAGCAGGTCTTTCACCTCTGTCATCTGTCACCTCTCCTATACTGATGTCACCGCCTGCCTCTAACACATCATCTTTAAAGGGCAACAGGAAAAGCATATAGTAGAATGTAACACATTATCAATACCCATTTAAAATTAATTCTCCCAGTTTCAGCATCACAAACACTTCCTACATCTATATATTTCGATAGATTGGTACATAACCCCCCCCCCCCCCCCCCATCTTACTATAGGCTATAATGTCACACATCCTTTTGCTGTAGAGCACCAGGTGTTGTTCTTGCTCACTTAACAGCAAACAAACATTCCGCAGTGATGCACCAGTGATGCACCTTGCCACCAGTAAAAATACCATTATTATATTATGTAGAATATAAATCAGAGTAAGGAAAGAATTTTACATTTGGCAAACATTAGCAAAATACTTTATTAATACATATTGTTAAAAAATAAATATTTATTATGTTACATTCAGTAAAGTTCCTCTTCACGTATTGACTGTTCACTTACTGCGTAATGTATCTCACTCCTTGATTGCAATATAATCAGTGTACTTCTCTTCGCTTGCCAGTGGTTTTAATGTTGTGATTGATCAGTTAATTTAGGCTACTAATTCCCATCACCTCTTGTGCCCACCTCTTATTCCCTCTGTGTAGGTTGCTATGAGAAGAACTCTTTCTCTCCTTGTATCTTGTATCTCATTCATATGTACATTTTACAGTGCATATTCTCCTTTCAGTATAAATTTGTTTTTTAATTTTATGTATGAAGTGTACCATCCCACTGAAGATGATATCACATTATAAATAATAATAAGAAGAATGTGTCATTGCTGTGTGATTACACTGTGTATAAATGTAATAAATCACTGTTTCATTTGGTTTTCAGTGTAACATCTTTTTAAACAGCTGCTTTGAATGTTTTATCTAATTAAAGAGGTTTACACTGTAAAACTGACTAATGTGTGCACTTCAATTACTGTAAGTCATTAATCACAAGTTTTAGTTTAACATATCCACACTACACACAGCACAATTATGGAAAAAAACAATGGCTGTAATAAGACAAAATGCGTTTGCAAATAGTGTGAAAGAAGACAGAAACTGATGCATCATATTTATCTGTGTGAATTCTCATTACCATCCATTCTTTGCATAAACAGGTCTATTTACTTCTATACAAATTTTCTTTGAAATAAAAAAGATTGACCTAGGAAGGAAACAACTTTGAACATGAATAAAACGCAATTAAAGGGACTCCGAGCAGTGCAGTAACTATGGAAAGATAGCAGAAAACAGACCAAGCGCTCACCAACATGGGCTACAACTGAATGACTCATCACCTCATATGCACCGCTTAAATAGCTCAAATGCACACTCAGCAATCAGACAGATGCAAAACATATGCAAAACTAAATACTTACCATGCAAAACAGGATAGCACAATGGGTGCTGCTAGCCTGGTAGTTACAGAACTGTAGTCTGTATTGAATGTAAGTTACACATTTTAGCATAGCTGCTGCCAGGGTAAAGACATTTGCTTTTAACTTAGGTCAGTTTAGTGTTAGGACATCTGCTCTGGAGATTTGCCTCAACGTTGGTGCAGATGTCCAGTATATTATATTTTTGCATGCAAAACTATGATGGAAGCTAAAATTTCTCCATAGACCAGTATTGCATTGTTTGGATGCGGGCGTACATCTTAGTAGAGGGGGGGGGGCGGTGTGCGCCACAGCGATTAACCATTCAATTGTACAGTATTGGGTCAGGGATGCGCAGCCTTCTACCTATATTTTGTTTCCACGGTTCTGTAACTACCAGGCTAGCAGCACCCATTGTGCTATCCTGTTTTGCAAGCTCTCTTTCTCCTCTTTCCATTGATATATAAAACGCCACTTTTAGTTTTCGCTATTTTCGCGATCGAACTCACGGCTGCCATCTTGGATTCCTTATTCAGCATTGTATTATCCAAGACGACACTTTCCTCCATTCAGTGCAATGCAATGAAATACAAGGAACCCAGGGGGATATAATTACAAACATCATGCTGGTAGGTGTGAGGATATAATTAATTAGTTGTGGGTAAGCTTAAAGAGACTCCGTAACAAAAATTGCATCCTGTTTTTTATCATCCTACATGTTCCAAAAGCTATTCTAATGTGTTCTGGCTAACTGCAGCACTTTCTACTATGACAGTCTCTGTAATAAATCAATGTATCTTTCCCCTGTCAGACTTGTCGGCCTGTGTCTGGAAGGCTGCCAAGTTCTTCAGTGTTGTGGTTCTGCTATGAACTCACCCTTTCTGGCCCCTCTATGCACACTGCCTGTGTGTTATTTAGATAAGAGAGAAGAGAGAAGCTGCTCTAATCAGCTGGATAAATAGTCCTCTGAGCTGGCTGGGCTTTCACATACTGAGGAATTACAAACAAGGGCAAAGCTGTTTGCAGGAAGAAAAGAGCAGCCTGAAACTTCAGTGCATGGGGGAAAGAAACACACAAATGATCTCTTGAGATTCAAAAGGAATGCTGTATACAGCCTGCTTATGTATGGATGTATTTTCTATGTGTGGACATACTGTACATCAACCTACTTCCTGTTTTGGTGGCCATTTTGTTTGTTTACAAACAAACTTTTTAAAACTGTTTTTAACCACTTTTAATGCGGCGAGGAGCGGCGAAATTGTGACAGAGGGTAATAGGAGATGTCCCCTAACGCACTGGTATGTTTACTTTTGAGCGATTTTAACAATACAGATTCTCTTTAAAGGCATACCCACAGGCACTGCTAGGAGTCCCTTTAGGTTCTAAAGTACCAGTCAGGGTATCTTTTTTTCCTATTTTATTTTGATGGTGTTTTATGTTGGAAAAAAGTCTGTTGCATAACACAGCTTGGACCCCAATAACTGTTTTCTTGTAATACTAGACCTACAATATATACAGTATACAGAGTTTGATTGGGTTGAGTTCTTTTTTTTTTGTCTAGGCCATTGCAACACTTTTTCAGCTATTCTGTCTGATTTGTTGGCTTGCTTGGGATAATAGTTCTGTCGCATGAATTTTAGCCAAGCTTTACCTGTTGCACAGTTGGCCTCACATTTGACGCTGGAATACTTAAGTATACTGAGGAGCTCATGGTCAACTGCATGACTACAAGGTGCTCAGGTGCCATGGCTGCAAAACAAGCCTGAAACATTGCGTACATTTAAAAAAGGTTCCCAGTAAAAAGGGCGCCAGAGAGAGCCGCTAGTAGAATATCGGTAAAATGTTCTATACCAATATTCTACTACTTAATTCCGGTAGTAAAATATTTGTATTCTCTGTTGTAAAAAAAAAAATACTGTATTTGTATTCTTTACTGATATTTTACTATGACCTAATCTTACCCTATTCTCACACAGAACCCTCTCTCTAATGATGTCTAACCCTAATACCCTGGTGGTGCCTAGCCTTACCCCCCCCCCTTGTGGTGCTTAAGCTCAACCCCACCTCCAGGGTGCCAAACCTTAACCCCTAATGACCACCTACTGTTAACACTAGAAAAATAAAAGACCTTTGCCTCCTAACACTAAGGCCCGGTTCACATTAGCGTTCGCTATCCGGATTTTCCGCATCTGATCCGGACCACATACTGTACAAACGGAACGTACGTTCTGCATAGCAATGTAAAGTCTATGCGGACGTTCACACGCGTCCGTTCCGTACGTACCGGAGCCGGATCGGATCCGGACTCTTTTCCAACATGCGCTATTTTTTGGGTCCGGATCTCCGGCCCACGCACCCGGACCGGAGCCGGACCTGAGCCTGACAGCACCATCAGGAACACAGAAACCAATGGGGAACGGAAGGCACAGAGCACACTGCCTACAAAAACCTGACGTTCTACCCCACTTCCTATGTGTATCCAAGCGGCCATTTCGGATGGGGACACATGGGCCAAGCATGTCTGGAGTGGAGCAGCAGTGACAGACGTGCTGGAGCTGTTTGGCAGAATGTGTGAGGCCTACAGCGGAGGAACCTGATTCTACAGGTGCACCAGGTGCACCTTCTGCTGACCCCAACATTTTTTTTTTAAATTTCGCTATTTTTTGCCCACAGATCCGGATGGCAGCCTGATGCATGCCTGATACAAACGGACCGGATCCGGATCGGAACCGTACGGTTCTGATCAGGATCAGGTCAGGATCCGGTCCGTTTACTTGCCAAAACGCAAGTGTGAACGGGGCCTTACCCACATAGCCAACAATGTTATAAGCCATGATTAGTGGCTATAAACAGTAAATAACAACTATAAATGGTAACTAGCAGGTGCTACCGGCTATGCAAATTGTGACTCTAAATAGCAGGCACAAGCTACTTTTGGTGCCTAACTTACTGTTTATAGCAACTAATCGTGGCATTTAACATTGCTGCCTATCGCGGTGCCGTTCTAACAGGGCATCTCCATTTTAACAGGGTGCACTTTTTACCTGCTTCGTGAAACATCACTCCTTCACCATCATGCTTCACAGTTGATATGAGGTCTTTATGCTAATATGCTGTGTTTCATGGGCAGACATCTGTGTGCATTATGGGCAGACATCTCCACTTTATTTTTTTTAAAGAACCTGATGTGAAAATATACTGATGAGATAAACAATTGTATCTTACTTCCTACTTCTAAAAAGGAAGATATCCTTCAGTCTTATTTTATGTTTAAAAACGTAAATAGTAAATTTAATGTTTTATTGTCTCTGCTCAATGACACAGTTTTTTTTCCGTGACCCAGAGCAGCTAAAATGTATAAATTATTTACCTTGTTTTATCTATCCCCTGCACTCAGAAGCTATTTTCTGTCAGGAAAGAGTTTTATGACTGTAATTCCTTATCTGTGAGGGTTACGCAATAGTCCAACTCCGTCCTGACTGGAGGAAAACTGTCACTTTCATACCTGAATGTTAACTCTTTAAGGCAGAACAAGTAATGTAGCTTAGTTATTTGCATGCTTGACAGTTTACATACACATTTCTATCTCATCGTGTTCCCTTAGGTAGACTTTAATTAAGGTAAGTGTATTTTACGCCTATCTTTTCTGCTTTACTAGCAAGTAGATTTAGACTTTTTTGGTGAGTTGAGTTTGAGAGGAGAAGGTCAGGAATTCAGCACAGTATGTAGGCACAGCATCATGCATCATAGGCCTTTTGCTCTTTTCAAGCTTGGTTTCAGATAATGTGGCCACAATTTCTACTTTCTACATACCATCCAACATTCAAAAATAAAAAATATATATATATATATATACACACACAGTATCTTGCAAAAGTATTCAGCCCCCTTGAAGTTTTCCACATTTTGTCACATTACTGCGACAAATATGAATCAATTTTATTGGAATTCCACATGAAAGACCAATACAAAGTGGTGTACATGTGAGAAGTGGAAAGAAAATCATACATGATTCAAAACATTTTTTACAAATAAATAACTGCAAAGTGGGGTGTGCGTAATTATTCAGCCCCCTGAGTCAATACTATGTAGAACTACCTTTTGCTGCAATTACAGCTGCCAGTCTTTTAGGGTATGTCTCTACCAGCTTTGCACATCTAGAGACTGAAATCCTTGCCCGTTCTTATTTGCAAAACAGCTCCAGCTCCGTCAGATTAGATAGACAGCGTTTGTGAACAGCAGTTTTCAGATCTTGCCACAGATTCTCGATTGGATTTAGATCTGGACTTTGACTGCGCCATTCTAACACATGGATATGTTTTGTTGTAAACTATTCCATTGTTGCCCTGGCTTTATTTTTAGGGTTGTTGTCCTGCTGGAAGGTGAACCTCCGCCCCAGTCTCAAGTATTTTGCAGACTCCAAGAGGTTTTCTTCCAAGATTGCCCTGTATTTGGCTCCATCCATCTTCCCATCAACTCTGACCAGCTTCCCTGTCCCTGCTGAAGAGAAGCACCCCCAGAGCATGATGCTTCCACCACCATATTTGACAATGGGGATGGTGTGTTCAGAGTGATGTGCAGTGTTAGTTTTCCGCCACACAGCGTTTTGCATTTTGGCCAAAACGTTCCATTTTGGTCTCATCTGACCAGAGCACCTTCTTCCACATGTTTACTGTGTCCCCCACATGGCTTGTGGCACACTGCAAATGGGACTTCTTATGCTTTTCTGTTAACAATGGCTTTCTTCTTGCCACTCTTCCATAAAGGCCAACTTTGTGCAGTGCACGACTAATAGTTTTCCTATGGACAGATTCCCCCACCTGAGCTGTAGATCTCTGCAGCTCATCCAGAGTCACCATGGGCCTCTTGGCTGCATTTCTGATCAGCGCTCTCCTTGTTCGGCCTGTGAGTTTAGGTGGATGGCCTTGTCTTGGTAGGCTTACAGTTGTGCCATACTCTTTCCGTTTCTGAATGATCGCCTGAACAGTGCTCCGTGGGATGTTCAAGGCTTTGGAAAGCTTTTTGTAGCCTAAGCCTGCTTTAAATTTCTCAATAACTTTATCCCTGACCTGTCTGGTGTGTTCTTTGGACTTCACGGTGTTGTTGCTCCCAATATTCTCTTAGACAACCTCTGAGGCCCTCACAGAGCAGCTGTATTTGTACTGACATTAGATTACACACAGGTGCACTCTATTTAGTCATTACCACTCATCAGGCAATGTCTATGGGCAACTGACTGCACTCAGATCAAAGGGGCTGAATAATTATGCACACCCCACTTTGCAGTTATTTATTTGTAAAAAATGTTTGGAATCATGTATGATTTTCGTTCCACTTCTCACATGTACACCACTTTGTATTGGTCTTTCGCGTCAAATTCCAATAAAATTGATTCATGTTTGTGGCAGTAATATGACAAAATGTGAAAAACTTCAAGGGGGCCGAATACTTTTGCAAGCCACTGTATAATATATGTGTATATATATATATATATATATATATATATATATATATATATTGCAACTGTTAACAAGGACGTATACCAAACATCTGTGGCTCTGTATTGAGCTTTTATTGCATTTTTAAAAATAAATTAGAACCCTTACGTGGAAATTAACTGGTTATAGCATTCCTTTAATTGAAGAGGTGACCTTATTAGGCTGAAAAAATATCTGTACTTAATGAAGATAAAATTGACAAATCAAACAGCCTCTCGTACCAAAGGGAATAGAAACTGCATATTAGAAGGAAAAAATGACCTTATATATTCCTGCAAAGCTAAACTCATACCACAATTACTACTAGCCTACTGGGACAGTAATTTATAAAACATTTTAAAAAAGCAAATCATAATTTGGCCTTTGGCTATATACAAAAATGTTAAAATGCATTATTCAAATCACGCAAACATCATATGTGTGTCACACTGTTGGATATGGGAAAATACTTATATAATGCGTAATTGATTAACAGGACCAGATGTCTGCTGAGACTGAGCAAATATAACTGCTGATGCCACAACAACACAGGAAAGATAACAGGCCAGAAAAGGAAGTTCATATTTCTTATCAGACGTGTAAGATAATGTGACCCCATATCTAGTGCTGAATATTACGATAAAACCGATGCAGGCTACCCAGTGATGCCCCTAGTAGCAACAATTTACCATTTGCTAATTATCAAACAGCTCCTCAGAAAATAAATAACTAGAACACTGCAAATAGTAACCTATATTTACAAGCCTATATTTACAAACCAAGAAGCCTTTTTGAAAATGTTAAAGGGGATCACATTGTAAAATGTAATGTGTGTAAAATGTATATTTGTTCAAGAGTAAAATGCAGCATAAATGTTTTTGTTCCTACGCTGCAGTCACTTTCAGTAGGTTGTAAAAATATGACAGACAAGTTTTGGACAGGTTCATCTCCTAATGGGGTGTTCATAAAGTTTTCTGTAATTTCGAAAGCATTTACTGTACAACAGTTGCTCAGTCCAACTGCCAAAGTAGTTTATAAGTGAGTAGAGGCTTGCTGGCATCTTAGTACAGATCGATTCTATAGAGTGATTTGTAAAGAAAAGAGAAATACTGAGAATCCCCCATTAGGAGATTGAGTAGTCCAAAACCTGTCAGATCTGTTAGATTTGTACTACCTACTGTAAGCAACAGCAACATGGGAAAAAGTAATTTATAGTGCATTGTAATCCGGGAGTAAGGAAGTGTACATACAAATATTACATTTTACAATTTGCAATGGCAGTTTTCCAAGCAGATAAACTGTACTTTGGGAACCTGTAATTTATAAATGGACAAGAATACTTCTGCACAAAAGCAAATATGATAACTGTTTGGGTAATAAAAAGTAGAAAAACGTGTTTTTATTGAATATTGTGTCCACGTTTAATCCTGCTTTAACCTTGATTAGGTCTGTGTTTAAAATATAATTGGCATCTTAATAAACAAGTGTATATACACTCAAATTCTGCCTATTATTCCTTTCTCCTCTAGTATAATGTGCTTGTCCAGCCATATAAAACTAGCAGTAGGAAAACAGAGGCGCCAGCAGGATAAAAGTGGATAAAAACTTTAAAATTTGCTGGGAGGAAGTGGTGGACTTACCTCCATAAAGCAGACACGAAAGACTGTCTGAATAGTAGTCACATTTATTAATTAGTACCCCAAAACAGTGCAATGCGTTTCGCAGGCCCAGCCCGCTTCATCAGGCAATAAAAATGGGGACAAGACAGAATTTCAGCAATAGCAGGTGTTGCGCCTCACTGAGGCGCAACACCTGCTATTCCTGAAATTCTGTCTTGTCCCCATTTTTATTGCCTGATGAAGCGGGCTGGGCCTGCGAAACGCGTTGCACTGTTTTGGGGTACTAATTAATAAATGTGACTACTATTCAGACAGTCTTTCGTGTCTGCTTTATGGAGGTAAGTCCACCACTTCCTCCCAGCAAATTTTAAAGTTTTTATCCACTTTTATCCTGCTGGCGCCTCTGTTCTCCTACTGCTATACCGTGTCCACCCCTGGTGGAGGGGTGATCTACCCCCTTTCGCATCTACAGAGAGCGACTTCTTATCCCTGAGTGAGGACAGGTCTAATCTCCTCACCTGCCTATACAGTGGTTGCCTGTGTGGTAACCCATGTTTGTGAGTATAATTTTCTCACGATAACCTTTACTTCATTTATGCTTAACATACTACACTATATTGGGCTCTCGGTTTCTCTACACTTTAGCCATATAAAACTATTCTTTTCTGTATTCGGGATAACGTACAGCTACCAGGGTTATATACTCTCTTCCCTGTCGCTAAAAATTATGTTGGACACGCTAGGGGCCAACCCAACATCTTTCACCCATTAACATATGGATTTACCAGGCGGTATCCATAGTGAAACAAAAACATACGGATTAAAGTGTACAACACCCACATCCACCATCAGCAGACTGTCTAACAAAGGGTCAGGCCCTTAAGTCAGGGCTGAAGTGCTGACCATCTCTCTGCTTCTATAAATATCATCTGCTGGGGTCAGATCCATCTCCATGGGAGTGGGTGGGATTGTCACGCGCTCCTGGTTATTCCATGGAGCATGTGCCACTGTCGTCACTTCTAGGAAGAGGTATGTCCTCTGGCTCTCTTAGTCATGACCCCTTCAGGAGTGCACACCAATCCCCATGCCTGACTACTCCCTCAAACTGTGTTGGTGGCAGCTTAAAGCATGGGTCCACCAATCAACGCAGATGTCCCCTTCAGGGAATGTCAGCCCAATGCCCATAGTATGTCCATTAAGCAGGCATTTCATGGACTGCGGCTGTCCGCAGTACAGCGAAGCAGTAGATCGCAACGCTGTACAATGTAAATAGACAACGGTTTCACCGTCTAACAGTCTGCTAGTGGCGATCGCTGCTGGCAGACTGTTGATGGAACGGAACGCTGTCACTCAAGCGGGAATGCGTGCGTGATCCCTGCAAATCTCTGCCCACTGTTCTTGACGCCTTTCGGCGTTAGGCGGTCCTGGGGCTGCCACCTTTCCGATGCCTATTGGTGTTCGGTGGTCGTGAAGGGGTTAAACATGTTGTTGGGAAAGATGTTGGGTTTAAGGTTAGGTGGGGAGGAGGTGTTAAGGTTAGTTCCCTACCAGGTGGGGGCTTAAGAGTTAGGCACCACCAAGTGGAGTTAAGGGTTAGGTACCACTGGGAGTGGAGTTAAGGGTTAGGCACTACCGGGGGGGTTGTAATGGTATCTTTACATTTACCCATTAGCAGTGTGGTGTGACAAAATCTGTTGGCACAACTGGATGCATGCAGTGCATGAGATTGTCGAATACATTCTTATGGCTACCCTACCATCCGTGTACCAGCTTGGTCGAATTGCACATGCACGAGTATGGTCCGCGCAAGCCCAGTAGCATGAAGGCACATGTGCATGGCTTTTTACTTTGTGCAAGAATGGCTGAGATCTGATGGGCATGAGCACCATGGAGATGAGGAGGGTACTGGCCAGCAGCGGTGGGCTCACAAAATATCTTGGAAGGACCTTGTCAGATATATTCTTATGGTTGTGATTCCCTCTGTGTATGAGCGTGGTGGTACTGTACTTGCACTTACATGGCCACACCTGTACAGTAGCTCAAGTGGCGTGGATGAGCGGCTTCTCGCTACAGCGAATGCACAGCCATACTCCCGCATGCATTAATGTGTAGGTCATCATGAGCTATCTGGGTATTCTTTGTTGTGTATGTAGCGGTTTATCATACCACGTCTACACATTGCCACATATTGACTATTGTGTTTTGTTTTTATTCATTTTATGTAATCAATCATTCCAAGTTCTTACAAAATTACTTTGCGCCAGTTTCCTCTTTTGATATTCCAAGTTATACTTTATTTGTGAGCACAAACGTTTTTTTTTTCTGTTTACGTCTATAATAACAGCAATCAGTCAAAATGATTCAACTGAGTAGCATTTAGATTTTATTTCACAAAAAGCATTGCTTTCAGCAAACAGCTGTGACTTTGATTTGTTTTCTATGAAGTTGCCAGTTTGGCAACCATAGAAAGAAGTGTAGATGGAGAAATATTTTTTGTGTAATGAGGAAAAATATTTACGGTCATCCGTTCCAGAGGAGCAGGCTACACATTCTGTCACATTGGATGATTCTTGTGTGCCAAATGCAGCCCAAAAGACTTTGGAACTCAGGAATTTTTAACACCATTGTTTGTTTTCTTATAATGAATTATATTACTAGCCTAATAATATAAGATTAAGACAAAATAAATCAACTTCATACTGTTCAGATGTCACCTCCCTTCTGAACTGGCTTGGCTCAGGACCCTTTTTCCTTTCAGGCACTAATTCTAGATGTTTAGAACAGGGCATCACATCCACAACAATATGGAGAAATGTATGCTTCTGAAATCCTAAACACAAACAATAATACGTTATATCAATCAAGATTCCCTTCAAGGAAATGGGGGGGATTTAAGGCAAACCTGTGAAGTGAAAATAATCTTGTGAGATAATGAATTGTATAAGGTAGTACAGCTAAGAAATATAACATGTGTAGCAAAGAAAAGAGTTCATGTTGTTTTCCAGTACAGGAAGAGTTAAGAAACGTCAGTTGTTATATATACAAAAGAGCTTCTCTGAGCTCTTCCACCCAACTTGAGTCAAAGACAGTCTAGTTTTCTCATTCTAGTTTTCTCATTCTTAGACGCCCCCTTTTTAGCCAACAATCCTATCTAAGATAGGATTGTGGATCACCAAATAAAGCTATTGTCTATCTTGCTGCAGCAAACACAAAGGACAACAACTTCTTAATGCATGTGTTTACCAATTTAACTAGTAGGTTTAATAATCTGTCCTACTAGGAAATAGTTACTGTTATTTAAAACTTAGTTTTTATTACATTAGTTACATCTATCCAAAATGTACTATTAACCTCTTGAGCCCCAGAGGTTTATACCCCCCTAGTGACCACACTTCACAACTTTAACGGTTTATTGCTCGGTCATACAACTTAGCACCCAAATTAATTTTACCCCCTTTTCTTCTCACAAATAGAACTTTATTTTGGTGCTATTTGATTGCTGCTGCTATTTTTAGTTAGTTTTTTTAAGTAATAAAAAAAGACAGAAAATTTGTAAAAAAATAAAATAAAACATACAGGTAAGTTAATTGGCTTCCCCCTTAATTGGTACTAGCCTAAGATGCATACACTACACTATACATACATAGACATATGGCTATGGCATGGATTAGATTGTGAGCCCCTCCGAGGGACAGGTAAGTGACAAAACTATACTCTGTACAGCGATGTGTAAGATGTGAGCGCTATATAAATACTTAAATTGTTTATTAATAAAATAAACAGCATGCCAGCGCCAATTGCAGGCTGGCAGGCTGATCACTGGGGTCTACCTGTGTGCAGTGACTTGAGAGCGCACTCGTGTGAGCTCCTATCAAATCTCGCTCCTCGTGAGATGATGCCAATAGGCGTCTAGGAGGCATGAGAGAGCTGCTGTCCCACCGCCATCCTGCATTAGGCGGATTGGAAGTGGTTAAACCACTCTAAAATATTTAGGAAATATGCTCTTCCTATTCATATGAAAAGTTCTGGTGGATATAAGGCTCAACACACACTATACAATCTTGGTTGTTCAATCTTACCACTTTCATGTAGTATAACAGATTATCCAATCAATCATTCAAGGTATTTTCAATCTGTTGGCCCTTATACTACATAGTTTTGGTAAATCTGTACAACCAAGATTGTATGGTGTGTGTTGAGCTTAAGGCTCGGTTCACATCGACAATAAAAATAGCCCGTTTAGCGTACTGTAACAGACCAGATCGTAACGGATTTAGGGATCCTATTGTAATCAATAGCATCCATTCACATTACTCCATTGGAATGCCTCTATTCGGCACATTCTGCTGAACGGACCGCAGGTTGGGGAGGGATCGACTTTTACGGATCGACAGATGCATTACATTCTCTGCGTGCTAACGGAACAGAGGGTCACAAAGAGTTTGATGGATCAGTTTTTACACGGATCAGTTTTGGATCCACGTAGTGTGGACTGACCCTAAATGTGTGTTGATGTAAATTCTATGATAAATAGATGCAATGTATGGAGATTGTAATTGTACCTATCAGAATCATTGGCTACTGCACTTGATTGGCTCAATTCAAAGCTGTATACATTCACAAACATACATAGTAGGCACTTTTTTTGTTAACTTTGGATTTGGCCAATTTAACGGATGTCTCGGCTTGTTTGATTATAAGTGCATTAATGTGTATTTTAATTTCTTTAATTCACTGAGCTGGGGGGGGGGAGATCAACAATTTGTTTATGATTTTCAATCTGGCTAAGTCTTTTAATAAGGATTCAATATTATGTTGAAATAATCTTTTAGTTAGGGCTCCCTGCTTATTCAGCATCCCCCTTAATTACTGCCTTGCATTTTGCCCATAGATTTACTGTTGTTATCAGGAGTATCGTTAAGAAATAATAATAGTCTGGAAGTTCATCTCTCAGTGAATTTGTGTACTGAGGATATATCAGCAGGAGATCATTCAATTTCCATATAGATTGCAAGGATAAATTAGTATACCATAGGGTCATACATATAATTGCATGATGCTGCTAGAAGTAAAAAACAGAATTCACTCCTTTGACTCTAACATAAAATACAGGAGGAGGAACCGTCCTCCTCTCCTTGACAGAGCAGGGTTGCGCCCGCGTAACTAGTGGGGTAGCTTCGAGGGGATCCTCCGTCTCTCCTGCTGCACGCTTGCCTCTTCAATTCAAACCTGGCTAAGTATTGCCCTATTGCACCTTTCTTCTATGCACATATTTGTGGGCTGCTGCACTGTCAAACTTTATTAGGAGCGATCTGAACATGTAATTTTTGATTGTGTTATATGTTTATTTATTCAGGAATTTTTGCACTATTACAGCACTTTGTCCACATAGTGGACTTTCTTTATATATGTTGGTTATCTACTCTTAATTGGTGTTATATTTCATGTGTTATTATCACTATCATGTGCTAATTGTTATTATGAAGTTTTGAGTGGTGCTTTTCTAAAGGGCCTCTGTTGTCTACATATAGAATCACGTTTAAAAGCTGTCATAACTGGAAAGTATGTTGTACTAAGTACTAAGAATGAATGTCACTTGGGGGTTGAATAAAACTGATAATGATGTGATCACAGAAAAAACATTTGTGGTTATATCCTTATAAATGTTATATTTGTCTGACTTACAAGTGCCTCTTTAATTTAATTGTAAACAAGATGACTGAAATGATCAAAATGAATGTCAAACTGGCCAAAACACTCAATTTCAGTGGGAGTTGAATAATTTTGAATACAACTGTAAGCCCCTGTCATGTTGACAGGTGATGTCATTGCGTTTTTTGTGGAATCCTGTAGAGGGGTCCTTCAGGGTCTGTCTGTACAGGCACTGGGGGGGGGGGGGGGGGGGGGCTGACGAGTTTCTGAGGATGTCTCTGAGTTGTTTCATGTATCTGCTTTGAGGACTCATGGAGTACGTTGTACTTTTTCAATGAGCTGCAAGGGTTTCAGCAAATTTGACCATGACCGCAGTTGTATAACTATGGCAGGAACTGAATGGTAGAGATTGACTGCCTAAGGCTGGCTTAAATTGAGAAAGAACATTCTCCACTGTTTAAAATAAGCCAATTTTCAAAGGAGAATGCAGTAGTCCATTATCTTTCTAATCTATCAAATATCCTATCATTCTTCTAATGCTCCTGTACTTTATTTCTGTGTCCTTGTGCAAAAGCACAATCTATTCCAGGGTCAGAAATCCTTTATCAGACAATGGTAGCAATTATAGTGACACAGATTCATAAAAAAAAACGCATAAGTATGGAAGATTACATTGCTGATTTATTTTTTTAAATGCTGCTTGGCTGTCCGCTTTGCTGAATTATATCCGTTGATACCTTCTGACTGCACAGAATTAGATTGCTGGTCAGGTGTTCTGATTCTACTGGCTGCATGCTTTTGGAAAGTTTATTACCCAGAAACGATGGCGGTTAACACATCAGAATAACAGCCAGGCAAATAGCATTTAAAATGTGAATAATGATTGTGTCCTCCAATTTTCTCTTAGTTATGGTGCCTTTTAAATGAGCACATTATTCATATTTACGTAGGACAAATCTGTAAACATTGTCTTGGTAAATCACCCAATTGTGTTTCCTTATTTTGATTGAGTACAGGTCAAGCATATTCATACAATTTTAAGTCAATGCCAGCTTTGACAGAAAGGAATATGGAGGCTGACATATTTATCTCCTTTTAGGCTAAAAGTAAAATGAATAAAATGATAAATACAAACCCAAAATACAAATATAAACTGTACTGAGCGCGCCCAGCCGGGCTGCAGCTCTCTTAAGCTGCTCCAGACCTTGTCTCAGATTTCTACACCTTTAAACCTATTTGTGCTGAAACTGGACCCAAAATACAGAGGAATTCCACCCACCACGACTAAGGCTACAACCAACCAGAACAATCGGATTTCTTTGGATGGCAGAGCTTTAAACTGGATTGAAATCCTCCATGTAGCTTACCACTTCTCAACACACCAAGCCTTCTAACAGCTGACCTGAAACAAGACCTTCAACCTCTCTGTGATTGCCCTCACTCCACCCTGTGAGTAATCCATTATCCAAGGCATATGCACCAAGTGACTATTTTCCACATTTATTTTATCATTTATCACCTAACTCTAAAACAAGGAACTTTTACTTAAAATAAATCTATCATCCAACTCTGTGTAGGAATGAAAGCATTTTGCACAGATCCCCTTTGATCTCAGCATGATTCCAGAAGTAAAAGCTATCTGAACAAGTCTATTGTCTTCTCTAACGTCAACATACAAATACTCATCAAAGGACCTTTTCTCTGCCTGCCCTCCCAAGAAACAATTACAAATTAACACCTCACTAGCTCTCCTCTTAAAATCCTTTGGGATACTCAGGAAAAGCAGAAGTGGGTGGAGAGGCAGTGGATCCAAAAATAAACACCAGGGATGCAACACCAGGCAAAGGATAACAAGTCTAAAGCCCCATCTACACGATACGATTCTTTGTACGATTCGATTACGATTCTATTTACGATCCGATTAAATCCGCCATGTCCGATCGGGATTTGATTCGATTCAATTCGATTTGCCATTGCAAAACAATGGCAAGTCGAATTGAATCGAATTGAATCCTGATCGGACACGTTTGATTTAATTGGATCGTAAATAGAATCGTCATAGAATCGTACAAAGAATCGTATCGTGTAGATGGGGCTTAAAAAAAATAGCTGTCCCCAGGAAAGCTCAATCACAGCCACACTCTGCAATGCCAGGTCGATGAATAATAACACACTAGCTCTGGCGTTTAAAAGCACACAATCACAATAGGTCAAAAGTCCATGTACAGAGCACCTAAAATTATAAAATGTCCATAAACATCTGAGCCTTTGGATTTATCTTCTCCTATGTTAGAGACAAGATCTGCTGCATATCCTGTTTCAATTGCACGTGAGTGGACCACCACCAACACCCTTTGTGTGCCACTCACTGCTGTAGTAGACCAACCAATGGTCTATATTCACCTTGGGACCGTTCCCGGGTCGTCCCCCACTTCTCGATCACAATGCTCTTTGTAATCCAGATGTAACTTCTTATGCACCTCAATAAAAAATGCTCCACATAGTGTGATACTGCTAAAATCGTTTTAATAGTAAAAAGCAATTGCACTTACAATCTCCATGTAAGTTAAAAGTATGTGTAATTTTGGCACGGGCTCTCCCCCGCAAAGGTGGCCAGGCTGGCAGGCTTAGGCTGGACCCTGTCACTCCTCCGCTGCGCATACGGTGGTCGCCGGGATACCTGTTCGCCTCCTCACCACGCTGCTCCGTGCCCAGTCCGCTTCCGCAATAGACTCCGGAGTGCCACAATGATCAATCCTATCCCCTCTGCTGTTTGCAATCTACATGTTGCCACTCGGTACACTTATCCAACGACATGGCGTGACGTACCACTGCTACGCCGATGACACACAGCTATACCTGTCCTCCAGTGGTTCAGATAATTCCTGACTGACAGAACACAGAGAGTATCCCTAGGACCTATAATGTCCACACCTGCACCTCTACAATTCGGAGTGCCACAAGGATCAATCCTATCCCTCTGCTGTTTGCAATCTACATGTTGCCACTCGGTACACTTATCCAACGACATGGCCTGACGTACCACTGCTACACCGATGACACACAGCTATACCTGTCCTTCAAACCTGGTGGAACAGACCCTACTCCAAAAATAAACTCTTGCTTAGCTGAGCTACAGGCATGGATGAACGATAACTGGTTGAAACTGAAAGCTGACAAAACTGAGGGTCTTTTTGTCCAAAGCCAGCGCTCGCCATCAAAACAGCTCTATCCTAAAGGACACCAATCAGGATTGGGAATTCAGACATAAACAGCTCCAACCTTGTGCGCAGCCTTGGCGTACTAATCAATGGGGAATTGAGTTTCAGAAACCAAATTTCATCTGTAGTTAAACCTTCCTACTTTCATCTGAAGAAAATCGCAAAGATTAAACATCTGATTCCCCCAGAGGATCTTACAACCCAAGTTCACTCCTTCATCACATCACAACTGGACTACTGCAATGCTCTTTATGCTGGCCTCCCCAAAAAGGACCCGCGTCGCCTGCAATTAGTGCAGAACACTGCTATCAGATTGCTAACAAACCAGCCTCGCCACTGTCACATTACACCGATCCTTCGCTCACTGCACTGGCTACCAGTAGAATGGAGAATACTCTTCAAGATTGGACTGCTGACATTCAAATCCCTGCACAATCTGGGCCCTGGATACATGAAGGACTTGCTGCACCACACCTCTCACAACTTCAGATCAGCAAGTTCTATAAACTAAGTCACTCCCAGAGTGCACCTCAAAAAATCTGGAGATAGAGCCTTCTGTCGTGCTGCCCCTACTCTTTGGAACTCCCTGCCACACCCAATAAAGACAGCACCATCCCTGGAGCTATTCAAATCCAGACTGAAAAGCCACCTGTTTAGCCTGACATTTCCGGACTTATAAAATTCTTCCTCTGTACCACGATGGTCTGAGCCATGCTTATGCGCTTTAAGTCCTTCGGGAGAAAAGTGCTTTACAAATGTTATTTGTTGTTGTTGTTGTTGTTCTTAAACTAATGTTAATTTGTCTTACTATAAATGTGCTAATTGAGAAATATTGGGCCAGGTCCAATTCACTTTTTTCTCCTAAGTTACTTTTGTACTCTGCAATTGAAAAAGTGTGAAAAATTACTTTCAAAATTATTATGAGTATTTTCTTTCTTGCTAGTGACTTAAAAGGCATTTTATTGAGAATAAGAAAATACCACCTAGGAAAAAACTTAAAGGAATACTGTTGTGGGGTTGGAGGAAAATGAGTTGAGCTTACCCGGGGCTTCTAATGGTCCTCCGCAGACATCCTGTGCCTGCGCAGCCACTCACCGATACTCCGGCCCCGCCTCCACTTCACTTCTAGAATTTCAAACTTGAAAGTCTAAAAACCACTGCGCCTGCTTTGCCGTGTCCTCGCATGGTCTGTGCCTGCGCAGTACACTCCTGGTGACATAACCCGGAGCGAGGACACGGCAACGCAGACACAGTGGTTTTCAGACTTTAAAGTCTGAAATTCCAGAAGTGAACTGGAGGCGGGGCCAGAGCATCGGTGAGTGGCTGCGCGGGCACAGGATGTCTGCGGGGGACCATTAGAAACCCTGTGTAAGTTCAACTAATTTTCCCCCAACCCTCCTACAGTATTCCTTTAAGAGAAAAAGTGAATTGAATCAGGCCAATTTAGTGCTGCCAGCACAAGCTTCCTTTAGTCACATGATTTTACTGCATGTTCTTTCAACAAATACCAATTTGCATAGTGAATGGTCTTAGTCTTCCTGATTGTACAAATCTAAGTTAAGAATACCTTTAACAGACCAATATATTATGCTTACTTGTGTTTTTTGACTAACTGCAATGCAATGGCTGAAGGACTGCAGGGTAGTGCAGCCCGCAAGTCATAACTGAAACTCATTCCTGTGCTGGGCTAAGTAGTTTATGATCTTCTAGAGCAATTTGCTGAATGCAACAGACTTTATTTATTGAATGTTTCTTTTCCTGCAGGTCAGAACCCACTAATCCCAGATTTACTTTACATGTTTATACAGGTGACTTGTAACAGTTTCACCATCAGTGATGGAGAGCTACAGGACGTTGGTGTTGGCCTGTATCCCAGGTAATGCATAGACTGCCTCATTCACAGTCACTTGCATATTTGTTCATGGTTACCGGAGGGGTTTATCAGAATAAAACGACTTCCTCTGTAAAATGACAAGGAAACACACATGCCCAAAAAACTGATTTACATTTGTTTTCAGAATGCCTCATTATCGGCTTAAGAATTTATTTATGCAGTTTTCAACTGATGGTTTATTTTTAAGTTATGTATGTGGCTTACACAGGGCATTGAAAGGTGGAACTGAGTGCTCTAGTGTATTCTACACGTAGCAAGAACCTGCAACCTGCAGCAATATATGAATATTTGAATATGGAATTTCATTAAAGAGACTCTGTAACAAAATGTTCAGCCTTATTTCTTCTATCCTATAAGTTCCTATACCTGTTCTAATGTGCTCTGTTTTACTGCAGCCTTTCCTAGTTGCACAGTGGCTGTATTATTTTTGTTCCTCTGGCGTCTTTTTTCGGGCTCAGGCACTCAGGCAGGAATGTGCTGTTCTCCTTGTGATAGGATAGAAGCTATACACACCCTCTCCACGCCCCCTGCAGGCTCTGTATGAGTCACAAACTGAGCTTCTCTGAGCCTATCACAAGCTGAATAGCAGCCATATCTTTTGTTCGTAAACACTGCCTAAAACTGGCAATTACAAGCCAGGATTGCTGCAGGGAGTGGCAGAAACAGCACAGAGGGGCCCAGGAGAACATAATGAATAGAATGGTATGCTTTTTATTGGAAGAATTTTAGAGTACAGATACTCTTTAAAGCTAAAATCTGAACCCTCACAGCTGGAATCTTGTGTTAGTTGATGTTACAGTTCTCTTATATCATTTTTACTCAGCAGAGTCCATGTCGGGACGGTTCTCCTATACTATGCTTAGTCAGCAGTGGCAAGAATCAAAACCATTTAAAGAGTTGTACTGTTTCCTTATACAGTAACTTGCCTAATATTGAACATATTATAGGACACTGTTCTGCAAATAACCCATTTTAGGACACTTGAAGCAAATATAAAGTAAATCAGTACCAGTAAAGCAAATCAGCTTATTTTGAAATTCATTCAACAAAATTAAGCTTCTCAGAAAGGACTAACAACAAAATTAGATACATACAGTAAAAGTGCACATTATTTAAGAAAACAATGACTGAAAATTAGTTATGGTTTAGGCTGGAAGTGATGCAGTACTTTTATACACATAGTTTCGTGGCACAGGTACATAGACGATATTTTGATGTTCTGGACGGGGGGCAGAGATCTCCTAGATGAATTCGTACTGAGGCTTAATGGGAACGCATTGAATTTGAGATTCACTGTGAATTGTGATCCGAAGTCGGTGCCTTTCCTGGACCTAAGGGTCGGTGTAAATACGGACGGATACATTTTCACACAATTATTTCGCAAGGAAACAGCAACCAATTCTTTTTTAAGAGCAGAAAGCCAACATCCCAAACACACTATACGCGGGATTCCGATTGGGCAGTATTTAAGAATTCGTAGAAACTGCTCTAAAGACGTAGATTTTGAAAAGGAGGCTAAAGCCCTACGTGCACGCTTCCTTGAGAGAGGATACAAAGATAAATGGCTAAAGAAAGCTTATAAACGCGCCAAAGCAACAGACAGATCAACGCTGTTGGGCCAATCAGATTGGAAACAGATGAAAAATGAGGATGATAAGAAAGTACGTCTGGTCACTAGATATTGTGACCAAGAAAATCAAATCTATAAGATTTTAAGCCGTCATTGGCATATACTTTGTACCGATCCTTCGGTCCAGGAATTTGTACCTCCCAGACCCCTAGTGACTTACAAACGCTCAAAAACCTTAAGGGATTCTTTGACTACTAGCCACTTTCGTTCCAGAGCAGCCTCCAAGCACTGTACAGTTTTGGGGACTTATAGTTGTGGTGGGTGTGTGTACTATAGATACTTACAGGTGGGGGGTGAGGTTGCACTCCCCAATGGACGCACCTGGAAGCTAAGGCATTTTGTGAACTGCAACACTATCTGCGTTGTCTACCTGTTGACATGCAGATGTGGATGCTTCTATATAGGCAAAACGTATAGGGCGTTCAAGGAACGCATTAAGGAACATATTTGCGATATTGGGGGGTGCAACTTTAAGTCCCCCATTTCGAGACACATTAATTTGACACATGGTGGGGACTCCAGTTTTGTTCATTTTGTGGGTTTAGATAGAGTGCATCCACATGAAAGGGGAGGCAATGTAGATAGATTCCTTCTGCAGATGGAACTGAGGTGGATCTTTACTTTGGACGCCACTAGGGGCAAGGGCCTGAACGATGCAGTTCATTATGGAGCTTTTCTTCCTGTATAGCAAGCTTCTTCTGGCTTCTATTCTGCATCCCCCTTATTTCTTCCTCTCCGGTCCTCTCCCCATGCATATGTTTGCATGTCTCTCCTGCTTCCTCCTTTCCTTTCTCTCTTCCTTTTTCTCTTTTTCTTTTTTCTCTTTTCCTTCTTTTTTCTTTTCTTTTCCTTTTCTTTTTCCCACTTCTCTCCTTTCTTCGTTTTTCCCTCCCCCCTTGTTTGTTCCTCTGCGCCCCCTGGTCTCCATCCCCCCCTCCCCCTCCTCCTCTCTCTCTTCCTTCTTTCTCCCCCCCCCTTCCCCCTCCCCTGCCTCTCCCTTCCTTTCTATTCCCACATTTTCTCTTTCCCTTCTTTCCATTACTTTCCCCCCCCCCTCCCTTCCCATCATCTTTTATGGCTCACCCTTCCTCCTTAGTTGTAAGGGTCCCAGTTTAGAACTGTTCACCATGATCCTTTACAGGATATTATTATATTGTTTTGGTTTTTCCTTAGATCTATGTTCATGCTTATGCATGAAATATTAAGATATTTTATAAATCTATATTTTTCTTTTTGTAATAATATAAGAAAACTCCTTTGTGGGGTATGTATACACGTGCGCATAGTGTGGGCAGGGCTCGCCCTGCTATATATGCTTCAAAGGAATAAGATCTTGGCTATATTTAGAAGAGAGATGTAGAAGATTCTATTATATAATCATAAGTGTTTGTGAGCTCCATGTCTTGTATAGTGCAATAATTTTGAAAGCCATCTTCGAGGCTTTGGGCCTCCCGCGGTGGCGCCCCTCTCCCTACTGTCAGTGGGACGCTTCCTGTTTGCGTCCCACTGTGGAGCGCATGACGCGCACACCTCCGCCGCCATGCACGGCGTGCGGTGGGCGGAGTTTGGCGCTCACGCTGGGTCGCTTCCCATTGGCTGCAGCGGTCAAGAGGGAGGTGGGCGGCTTCCGGCTGGATGCCATGAATACTCGTGGTGTGGCGCTTGTAAGAGCAGACGCTAATCTCCGAAGAGGCTGTCAGGCAGACAGCGAAACATGTCAGATGTAATAGCGTCTGACGCCATTCTCCATAACCTCTAAGCATCTATCAGGAGCACCCGGAGCCCGGAATTCACAACTCTATCTCCATCTCGGAACTTTATCTGCATTTCCACCTATATCCGCATACCAAGCGGTGTGGTAACTATGAACTCATGAACTTATAATTCAGTGTCCTTGTTGCTGGCTGCACCTTATCCATTGTCAGTGGATGTTGATGGCTTAACACGCATGAGCTTTGCATACAACAATCTTGAAGGCCTGCTTGGTTGCCATACTGGGGATAGCTACGGCTACCTTCTTCGTCACGCCTGCATGGCTTTACATCCCTGCTTTGCTACAGCTGATTCTTTGGATACACATGTCCCATGCTTTATACCTTAAGCGACAGGTTGATGTACAGCGTACAGCACACAATAATCACTGAAGATGCCCATGTAATTTTGAGGACTGCGATTGAGTCCAATCAATCTACCTAATAGATGGTGATAGATGCTTATATGACTGTGATTGAGTCAACCGGCTTATACATCTTCTACCTAGAACTGTATTCCATTTTTAGTGGCTCTGGATGTGCCCTGGTCTATATCTTTTTGGAGGACTGCAGCCTCCACAAGATTTTAGTGTGGTTGTGGGAGATATGGCTTTCCTTCAGGGCCTTTGTGTCCCAGTTTTAACCCTATCTATGTAGTGTGTGTTTTTCATGTTCTAATTATGTGTATATGTGAATTTGTATATCAATTTTTTCTATATTAAAATATTCTAGCATGCACCCAAGAGTCAGTTGTTTCCCTATACAATTTCAACTTTTATATACTATCTATTTATTTCTCCCAGGAATAAAGTTGTTATACAAAAGTAATGTCTCAGATTCATCCCATTAATTTTTTATGTTAGCAATTTTATTGATGAATCTTATGGTGGAATCATAAGGTGAATTAGGCCCCAGCTATGATATATGCTGTAGTATAACACAATGTTAATTGCAGTATACATCACCGAGGTGGTGAGTTAGGTGCCCAATTCACTAGCCAATCAGGTATCACTAGCCGATCGACTAATTGTTTGGCTTAGTAGTTTTGGGTACTATTATCTGATTGGTTATTTATATCTGATCTAATAATAGTAGCAAGTGGTTTTGAGTTATACTAGCCGATCGGACAGCATTTAAGGTAGTAGATCACTATGCAGTAACCAATCTGGTTGGCTATGAGATTTGGTGGTTTGGGTAATGTTAGGCATTAGAAAGCAGTTAGTGTTAGGCATTAGGAGGGGATTTAGTATTAGGCATAAAGAGGTGGGTTAGTGTTAAGCATTAGAAGGGGGGGGGGGGGTGTTAATGTTATGCATTAGGAGGGAAGGATATTGTTAGAATTGGGTATCAGATAAGTTGATAGTAAAATACCAGTATTGTCACTGTCTGTATTGACCAGTGCCCAAGTCAATAGTGACATTGCAACACATATGCCATATGGTGCGACTGCATGAAAAGCGCTTTATACTGTTTATGCCTCCCAGGTGATCCTCTTTTTTTTTTAAAACAATCTTTTCAGTTGGTTGTGCACTGTAAACCACTGTGGTTGATCTCCTTTAAATTTAATTATAGGTCTTCAAAGACATAATGTAGAACTGCCATTTAATAAGACTTGTCCCAAATACAGTAGCTCTTGTTTGAAAGCCTCTAAGCCCCAATACACACCAGCAGATCCCCTCGTGGTGATATGGAAATATAAACAAGTGGAGATCCCACTTAGGAAGACACACACTCAGTTGAAAGTTATAGCAGTATTGTAAATGTACTTGCTTAAACAAAATTGCAGCTAAATTCCCTTTAGAAATAGTCAGATTGCTGTAGAGCTAACATCTCTTTCAAGTAGAAGACAGTTAGCAGGGGAATGAGCATCAAAGAGCTAAATGATTGGATGATTGACACTTAAAAAACTGTAACTTATTGTACACAAATCCCATACTTGCAAGATTTAGCCTAGTCGTAAAACCCGCAGAAGACCAGAATTGCCTGAGTTATACGCCCTCTAACAGAAGAAATACATTTTACAGCACCATATTTGCAGACATATACGTCAACCTAATATTTAGAATCAAAATGTTTTAGTGGTTAAAAAGACAATACACCCCCCCCCCCCCATCTATCTGTGACACCAGAAATCTCACCATGACTGTATTAAGGTTTGTTGCAGTCCTCAATTCATACTGAATAATAATATACATTCACCCTAACTCTCAAGCCCGCTGTCTGGGTGTTACCCTGGACTCAGCACTTTTCTTCACCCCCCCCCATCCAAAATCTCATAAAGTCCTACAACTTCCACCTCCATAACATCTGCAAGATCTGCCCTTTCTTGACCTCTGTCACCAATGCCCTTTTTGTCTGGTCTCCCTATGACCTGTATTGCCCTGCTGCAGTCTGTCATGAATGCAGCAGTCAGAATTATCCACTCCTCTTATTGCTCCACCATGGCAGCTCCCCACTGTGAAACCCTCCACTGGCTTCCTATCCAGTCCAGATTCAAGATATTGCGTCTGGCCTACAAATCTGTCCACAAAACGTGCCCAACCTACATTTCCGATCTTACTCAGAGGTACACACTTAGCTGTTCACTCTGCTCCTCCAGTGAACTTCGCCTGACCGCCCCCCGCATTACCCAGTCCCATGCACTCCTCCAGGACTTCTCAAGAGCCGCTCCAACACTATGGAAATCCCTACCTCCTCCCATTTGGGTTGCCCCCTCCATCAACATCTTCAGGATGGCCCTCAAAATGCACCTTTTCACTCTGGCCTACCCCCCCCCCCCCCACACACACACACACTGGTGCTCTACACCCTTCAGCTGAACTTTGGTCCCCTACCTTTCGGGTCCCTAACTCTCCCTCTAGATTGTAAGCCTTCAGCAGTGTCCTCCTCCTTGTTTCACCTACCTGTTCGTGCACCTCCATTACCGTACACCCATCCTATGGATTTGAGTGAACTCTTAGTGAACTTGACTTGCCTAATCTCCATGCTCCCATCCAGTGACTGACTAAGCATTAGCTTGTACTCAAACTGTGCTGCATGATCTGGTTTGCATATTTTCATGTATTGTCTTATTGCTGTATGTCACCCTTAAAGGAGTACTATCAAACTTAACCACTTTCTGTCTGTAGCATAAATCAAAATTGCAACAGCAGTCTGTGCGAAAACATCATATCTTTCTGCTGTGCAGTGTAGTTTTTTTTTAAAATTTACCTTATAGACGGCATCTGACACACTGACGGCGACGGGGAATGGGGCACCTCATTACGTGAGAGGGGATTCCTTTTTTAAAGTGCGTCAGTGCATTATCCTACTTTCATGTTCCCCCACATCAGAGCGCACTATACAGCGAGTGACCCGCCGAAGCCTGCTATGAGGAGCGAGAGACAACCGCTCTCGCTCCTATTCTGCCCAGCCAATCCGCCCCAGAGGGAGACTTCCGTGTGTCAGGCTGCCTATGCTACGCAATGGCAAGCATAGGCTGGAGGAGGGCGCGTCACTGCTCCTGAATGCATCAGAAGCAGGAGCCGAAGGGAAGGATCATGACGCGCCCTCCACCAGCTTATGCTTGCCGTTGCGTAGCATAGGCAGCCCGACACACGGCAGATTGGCTGGGCAGAATAGGAGCAAGAGCGGTTGTCTCTCGCTCCTCATAGCAGGCTTTGGCGGGTCACTCGCTGTATAGTGCGCTCTGATGTGGGGGAACATGAAACTAGGATAATGCACTGCCGCACTGTAAAAAAGGAATCCCCTCTCACGTAATGAGCTGCCCCATTCCCCATCGCCGTCAGTGTGTCAGATGCCCTCTATAAGGTATATTTTTTTTTAAAAAGCTACACTGCACAGCAGAAAGATATGCTGTTTTCGCACAGACTGCAGTTGCAATTTTGATTTATGCTACAGACAGAAATTGGTAAAGTTTGATAGTACTCCTTTAAATATTGTCTGTAACCTTAACTAATGTCCAGCACCACGTAATTTATTGGCACTTTATAAAAATAATAAATAATAAATAAAATGTACATGTTGATAATTTATAGCATCTTGCACTGCAAAGTCATCAATATTAGATATATACACAGTTCCTTATAAAATGTACGTACACCCCCTCCACTACGTCTTCACTGTGTTGAGTGGATAGCAGTCTCCTGCTAGTGGACAGAGCCATTAAATGGACAGCATACTCCAAAAAGAAACATTTTAACCGCTTAGGTCTATTTGGACGGATATATCCGTCCAGATAGCCTGCCCTGCTGGCTCTGCGCCGGGCACTCCTGCATGCGCTCCCAACGCCAATGGTTCCCATTCATTGACCTATGTCCCCGGCAGAAAAACTGACAGCCTCTTATCAGTCTTTCTGCGCAAAAAAAGTGAAAACGTTTTCTGTCCTCTTTATGGTGCCTAGAAGCAAGAGCGTTCACTTCCAGGACAAAAACATTTTTTTTTCACCGTGGAAATCTTGTGGCCAAGTAGTAAAACTGCATCCACATAAAAATTTTTTTGTAAATAAACACATATTATTACATTTAAAATGAACTGTTTACCTCCCACACCAAACATTACCCAAGTAAAATTTTTAATAAAAAAAAAATTATAAAAATTACAATTAAAACAAAAAAAACAACATAAATAGTTACCTAAGGGTCTGAACTTTTTTAATATGCATGTCAAGAGAGTATGTTACTATACTTTTTTTAATTATAAGCTTGTAAATAGTGATGGACGCAGATTGAAAAAATGCACCTTTATTTCCAAATAAGATATTGGCGCCATACATTGGGATACAGACATAATTTAAATGGTTAATACCCCGGATAAATGGGAAAATAAAATACATGGGTTTTAATTATGGTAGCATGTATTATTATAAAACTATAATGACCAAAAACTGAGAAATAATGCATTTTTACAATTTGTTTCTTAATCTTCCTGTTAAAATGGATTTATAATAAAATAATTCTTAGCCAAATGTGCCACCCAAAGAAAGCCTAAATGGTGGTGGAAAAAACAAAATCTAGATCATTTCATTGTAATAAGCAGTGATAAAGTTATTGGCGAATGAATGGGAGGTGAAAGTTGCTTGGATGCATAAGGTGAAACAACACTGTAGGCTGAAATGGTTAATTAGTTGTACTGTATCCCCAAAGCATATGTTATTACATCCACTTTTTATAAAATCATCTTGTAACGATTGGTGTCAGCACACAGAGAGAATCTGATTATTGGTGATCTGCAGTATCACCAAGAATACAGATGTATACCTGATTATTGATGATCTGCAGAACCACCAATAATACAGGTATGACTAACCTCTGGACACCTAATAATGTGTAAGTGTTAGGGTGCAACAGTAGAAGGCTATCTCCCGTGGAGCGGGAGATACCGACACTACTGCAGCCAGTGGACACCTGAGGAGCAGGTGACCTATGGCCGAGCTATCTCTAGAGATGAGATAGAGCAGCAGCCAGGGATTCCCTGATGGAATAGGAATCAGACTGTACTGCAGCCAAGGATTCCCTGGTGGATTGGGAATCAGACTGTACTGCAGCCAATGGACTCCTAATGGGAAGAGACCACTGACTGAACTGCAGGAAGGCCTCTCTGAGGTACAGGAGGTTCTTGTAGCTAACTGACACCTGGTAGATTAGTGCCAAGGAAGTACAGACAGACTAATCACTCGGGGGACGAGTGACAGCCAGGAAGGTCAGACAGGCCAGGTCGGCAACACACGAGCATATAAGGTACAAAGACAGAAGACTGATTTGATAACCGGATACAAGCAGGGTCATTAACTGGTAGACAGATGGGCATAGGTACCGAATCAGAAAGCAAGAGAGAGGTCAGCAAAGCAGAAGGTCATAACAGATATACATAAGCACAATTCTAATCTGAGGTGTGAGGTCCTTGGTCTCGACACCCGGTAACTGGTCTAAAGTATAACAGAGTAATGACACAGCAATCCTAAGATTGGGTGTGAGGTCCTTGGTCTCAACACCCTGGAACTGGTCTAGAGTATAACAGAGTAATGACACAGCAATCCTAAGCTTGGGTGTGAGGTCCTTGGTCTCAACACCCTGGAACTGGTCTAGAGTATAACAGAGTAATGACACAGCAACCCTAAGCTTGAGTGTGAGGACCTTGGTCTCAACACCCTGGAACTGGTCTAGAGTATAACAGAGTAATGACACAGCAATCCTAAGCTTGGATGTGAGGTCCTTGGTCTCAACACCCTGGAACTGGTCTAGAGTATAACAGAGTAATGACACAGCAATCCTAAGCTTGGGTGTGAGGTCCTTGGTCTCAACACTCTGGAACTGGTCTAAAGTATAACAAAGTATATACAAAGGTGAATTCCCAGCCCCTGCTGGTTCTAACACACTGTAAGATCTGACTGAGGTCTGAGTGGTCACACGTAAGTATTCGCAATGGCAGACAACCAGCAACTGAAAGGCAAGATCAATATATACTCCAGCGCTCCTCAGCGCTGCCCTCCAGCCGCTCAGCCAATCAGGAGTTCCGCTGGGATCAGCTGATCATCCGGATCAGCTGATCCCTCTCCTGTTGGCATAAAGGTCCTGCCCTCTAGCGCGCGCGCGTGTAACTCTCCCTCCGTGTGCACTAGAAGGCCCAGACAAACCAGACACATGTCGCTGTGCGGAAACCGCCGGTCTGAACGCGGAGACAGCCGCCCTGCCACCGGACCGCGCGGCGGCATCTCCGCCATTCATTACACATCTACTAGTTTTTATTACAATAATACACCATAATTAAATTAATTCACTAAGAAATTAAAAAATCATGGACTAAAAAATTGTATTCCATACACAAGCACATCAGCTGTTACAGTAGACTATAATACATGCATATTCTATATACAAGTGCAATGGTGATCTTAGTAAATTGGTATTGTATGAAGCTCAGCATTTCTTCGCTGCTGTAAAAGATTTATTACAGCATAAAACCTTATAGGAAAAATGGAAACAAAATGTTATTCAAACAGTTAAACACTTTTTCTTCAGTGAGAAGCTTAGTAACCTATGCCAAGAAAGTGATTACATTGTCTTTAGTTTATTACTCTTTTACAGCCACAATTAGTAAACATTCCTGGTAGTGCTTTAATTCAGCTGCATGCTTCACAAAAGATGGAAAACTATAAATACTTTATAACATACAAATACAGCAGCTATGCAATAAATACAATGGCAGCTTTCAGAGCTAAAAACACTGTACTTTGGGAACTCTTTTGTTTTTTTATGTTTTAGAAGAAATGACTTGTGCCCAAAAGCACAAAACTGTATAATAGATGGGTAATGGAAACTAGGAAAATACATTTTTATTGAATGTTATGTTTCAGCCCACATTAACCACTTTAGGACCACAGTCTTTTCGCCCCTTAAAGAGAAACTCCGACCAAGAATTGAACTTTATCCCAATTAGTAGCTGATACCCACTTTTACATGAAAAATATAATGATTTTCACAAACAGACCATCAGGGGGCGCTGTATGACTGATTTTGTGCTGAAACCCCTCCCACAAGAGGCTCTGGTACCGTACGGTACTCTGGGCAAACTGCCACAATGTAACAATGACACACACAGGAAATAGCTGTTTATAGCTGTCTGTTAAAGCCAGAACAGCTACATAATCTGCCCACAGTAACAATGTCACCATGTAATACATGTCAGAATGTGAATCTGGGAGAGGAAAGATTTTACAATGAGCAAACTCTGACTAAATCATGTATACATAATTATTGTAAAAATTAAGCACCTTTTTATATTAAATTATTTTCACTGGAGTTCCTCTTTAAGGACCAGAGCCTTTTTCTCCATTCAGACCACTGCAGCTTTCACGGTTTATTGCTCGCTCATACAACCTACCACCTAAATGAATTTTACCTCCTTTTCTTGTCACTAATACAGCTTTCTTTTGGTGCTATTTGATTGCTCCTGCGATTTTTACTTTTTATTATATTCAGCAAAAAAGACATGAATTTTGGCAAAAAAATGATTTTTTTTAACTTTCTGTGCTGACATTTTTCAAATAAAGTAAAATTTCCTATACATTTGAGCGCGAAAGTTATTCTGCTACATGTCTTTGATTAAAAAAAAAAAACATTCAGTGTATATTTATTGGATTGGGTAAAAGTTATAGCGTTTACAAACTATGGTGCCAAAAGTGAATTTTCCCATTTTCAAGCATCTCTGACTTTTCTGCGCACCTGTCAGGTTTCATGAGGGGCTAAAATTCCAGGAAAGTACAAATGCCCCCCAAATGACCCCATTTTGGAAAGAAGACATCCCAAATTATTCAGTGAGAGGCATGGTGCGTTCATAGAAGATTTTATTTTTTGTCACAAGTTAGCGGAAAATGACACTTTCTGACAAAAAAGAAAAAAAAAAGTTTCCATTTCTTCTAACTTGCGACAAAAAAAAATGAAATCTGCCACGGACTCACTATGCTCCTCTCTGAATACCTTGAAGTGTCTACTTTCCAAAATGGGGTCATTTGTGGGGTGTGTTCACTGTCCTGGCATTTTGGGGGGTGCCTAATTGTAAGCACCCCTGTAAAGCCTAAAGATGCTCATTGGACTTTGGGCCCCTTAGCGCAGTTAGGCTTCAAAAAAGTGCCACACATGTGGTATTGCCGTACTCAGGAGAAGTAGTATAATGTGTTTTGGGGTGTATTTTTACACATACCCATGCTGGGTGGGAGAAATATCTCCGTAAATGACAATTTTTTATTTTTTTTTACACACAATTGTCTATTTATAGAGATATTTCTCCCACTCAGCATGGGTATGTGGAAAAATACACCCCAAAACACATTATACTACTTCTCCTGAGTACGGCGATACCACATGTGTGGCACTTTTTTGCACCCTAACTGCGCTAAGGGGCCCAAAGTCCAATGAGTACCTTTAGGATTTCACAGGTCATTTTGAGAAATTTGGTTTCAAGACTACTCCTCACGGTTTAGTGCCCCTAAAATGCCAGGACAGTATAGGAACCCCACAAATTACCCCATTTTAGAAAGAGGACACCCCAAGGTATTCCGTTAGGAGTATGGTGAGTTCATAGAAGATTTTTTTTTTTGTCACAAGTTTGTGAAAAAAAAAATTAAAATCAATTTCTGCTAACTTGTGACAAAAAAAAAAATCTTCTATGAACTCACCGTACTCCTAACGGAATACCTTGGGGTGTCTTCTTTCTAAAATGGGGTCATTTGTGGGATTCCTATACTGCCCTGGCATTTTAGGGGCCCTAAACCGTGAGGAGTAGTCTTGAAACCAAATGTCGCAAAATGACCTGTGAAATCCTAAAGGTACTCATTGGACTTTGATAAGGGGGGGTCTGAGGGCAATCTGAGCGTGTGGGCGGGTGATTGGGTGCGCGCAAGGGGCAGATTAGGGTCTAATCTGATGGGTAACAGTGACAGGTGGTGAATAGGGGGTGATTGATGGGTGATTGATGGGTAATTAGTGGGTGTTTAGAGAGAAGAGAAGAGATGTAAACACTGCATTTGGGAGGTGATCTGATGTCGGATCTGCGGGCGATCTATTGGTGTGGGTGGGTGATCAGATTGCCCGCAAGGGGCAGGTTAGGGGCTGATTGATGGGTGGCAGTGACAGGGGGTGATTGATGGGTGGCAGTGACAGGGGGTGATTGATGGGTGATTGACAGGTGATCAGTGGGTTATTACAGGGAATAACAGATGTAAATATTGCACTGGCGAATTGATAAGGGGGGGTCTGAGGGCAATCTGAGCGTGTGGGCGGGTGATTGGGTGCCGGCAAGGGGCAGATTAGGGTCTAATCTGATGGGTAACAGTGACAGGTGGTGATAGGGGGTGATTGATGGGTGATTGATGGGTAATTAGTGGGTGTTTAGAGGAGAGAAGAGATGTAAACACTGCATTTGGGAGGTGATCTGATGTCGGATCTGCGGGCGATCTATTGGTGTGGGTGGGTGATCAGATTGCCCGCAAGGGGCAGGTTAGGGGCTGATTGATGGGTGGCAGTGACAGGGGGTGATTGATGGGTGGCAGTGACAGGGGGTGATTGATGGGTGATTGACAGGTGATCAGTGGGTTATTACAGGGAATAACAGATGTAAATATTGCACTGGCGAATTGATAAGGGGGGGTCTGAGGGCAATCTGAGTGTGTGGGCGGGTGATTGGGTGCCCGCAAGGGGCAGATTAGGGTCTAATCTGATGGGTAACAGTGACAGGTGGTGATAGGGGGTGATTGATGGGTAATTAGTGGGTGTTTAGAGGAGAGAAGAGATGTAAACACTGCATTTGGGAGGTGATCTGATGTCGGATCTGCGGGCGATCTATTGGTGTGGGTGGGTGATCAGATTGCCCGCAAGGGGCAGGTTAGGGGCTGATTGATGGGTGGCAGTGACAGGGGGTGATTGACGGGTGATTGACAGGTGATTGACAGGTGATTGACAGGTGATCAGGGGGGATAGATGCATACAGTACACGGGGGGGGGGGGGGGTCTGCGGAGAATCTGAGGGGTGGGGGGGGTGATCAGGAGGGAGTAGGGGGCAGATTAGGGACTAAAAAAAAAAATAGCGTTGACAGATCGTGACAGGGAGTGATTGATGGGTGATTAGGGGGGTGATTGGGTGCAAACAGTGGTCTGGGGGGTGGGCAGGGGGGGGGTCTGAGGGGTGCTGTGGGCGATCAGGGGGCAGGGGGGGGAATCAGTGTGCTTGGGTGCAGACTAGGGTGGCTGCAGCCTGCCCTGGTGGTCCCTCGGACACTGGGACCACCAGGGCAGGAGGCAGCCAGTATAATAGGCTTTGTATACATTACAAAGCCTATTATACACTTTCCATGCGGCGATCGGGCAGCTAGTAACCCGCCGGCGCTTCCGAACGGCCGGCGGGTTACAGCGAGCGGTGGGCGGAGCCAGTCCCCGGCGGCTGATCGCGTCACAAATGACGCGATCGCCGCATAGCCACTCCCGCAGCCGCCCCCGCCGATGGGCGTATTGCGGTCGTTTGGGCCCGGACTTTGCCGCCGCCCATCGGCTGGGGGCGGTCCTTAAGTGGTTAAGCACTATTGCAAAAAAACAAAAAACACAAAAACTTGTTTTGTGTTTTGCACTTTTTCTATGAATAATTTAAGCACTATGTTTTAGCTTTTAAAACATATTTTTAGCCAGTTCTATGACTGCTCTGGTTAGGAAACGATTGATTCTTACTTTGAAAATGCTGCTATACTGCATTTTGCAAACTCTAGGTCTCCCTGTTACATAACATGACACTGGGAGACTTAAATGGTATAAACTGCAGCTGCACCACTGATCTTGCATGTGGCAGGTTGTGTTTCTCTGAAAAACCACCTGGCAGATATTTGTGTGTGTGGACAAAGGTTAAAAGGCTCACAAATGGTGTTCTTTGTCACCTCTTAATTTACAAAGAGACACGCACACCAAGCCAATTTGAATGCTTAGAAAAGTGTATTCACAATTTATACATTAATAGTGCCACATGCTGGTCTGAACTCTCAGTACCAGTGGAAAAATACATAACATACATAACATACAAGATTGACATACAAAATACAGTATATGGGATGACCCACAGTTAACTGGAGAGATGCTAAAGCAGCAGTATAAACTCATGTAAACATAGTCCAAAGCACAGGGGCTATCTGTAGTTCAAGAAAGCATCTAGCCAGAATGGGTCTCTAGGAGAACCAAGTTCCCTGTAATGAACGTCCAGAGACAGAGTCCCAATGTGAGCATAAGCGTGGAACAATATAAACAAGCAGAATGAGATGAGGTGCTGTAACCCTCAACTTTTTACCCAGACGTCGGCGTTTCGGAAGTATTTCCTTTTTCGATGGGTTCAGAGCAGGACGCTGCCTCATGGGTTCAGGACGCTGCCTCTCATCCGCCTTGCTGTGGTAACTTATTCTGCTCTGAACCCATCGAAAAAGGAAATACTTCCGAAACGCCGACGTCTGGGTAAAAAGTTGAGGGTTACAGCACCTCATCTCATTCTGCTTGTTTATATTGTTCCACGCTTATGCTCACATTGGGACTCTGTCTCTGGACGTTCATTACAGGGAACTTGGTTCTCCTAGAGACCCATTCTGGCTAGATGCTTTCTTGAACTACAGATAGCCCCTGTGCTTTGGACTATGTTTACATGAGTTTATACTGCTGCTTTAGCATCTCTCCAGTTAACTGTGGGTCATCCCATATACTGTATTTTGTATGTCAATCTTGTATGTTATGTATTCTTCCACTGGTACTGAGAGTTCAGACCAGCATGTGGCACTATTAATGTATAAATTGTGAATACACTTTTCTAAGCATTTAAATTGGCTTGGTGTGCGTGTCTCTTTGTAAATTAATTGGTGTTTGATTTTGGACACAGCACCCCGATGTTATTGTGAGACATATATATGCCTATCACTGGTACAGGTGTGCAATACCTAATCTATTGTTTATGTTCTTTGTCACCTCCTCTCAATCAGTTGGTTGTTAGATTGTTAGATTGCTGTCCAGAGTGCTGGAAAACCTAAGTGCAAGGCAAGGTGGAGTGGTCTAATATACCCCCCCCCCCCCCCCCCCCCAACAACATTTCTGGAAATGGATTGTCCTGATCAATTTCTCAATCAGTAATCTGGCAAGCTAGAATGCCATGACTGACATACGCACATGTATAATGTTTTTTTCATTAGATCCTTTGTTCCCAGTTCCTAGTTAGTTCCTGTGGATTTCCTGCTTTCTTGATGGATTGTTGGCACTTTCACATGGCATTACATGTGCACTATGTATTGATATTTTCTGGCAAGTCTGATTGCTTTACAACTGATAAAATGATCATTTATCAGTCCTTTACGGACAGTGAGCAGAAGAATTCACTCCCAATTCTCAGAAAATGTGATCATTTAATGTGGTCCTTCATTGGATCAGAAATGAATACTGACTCGGGTATACGAGACCCAAGTTAAATTGTTAGAGTGAATTGGAATTGGTAGAGCCTTCTAATAGCAATTGAACTATAGTACTGATTCATCTTTGAGCATTCTGTCATTTTGATAAATATATGCTCATTCCTCTAAATGAATGTCTACACTGCGTACAGAAGATAGCCTGCTATACTAGGGCTAGCTATGGCTGTATGGTTTAATCATTTTATTTCTGTATTGTAATTTTATTTTTTATTTTTTTATTTCAGCATGTCTCTTTTAAACCACAGTTGTGATCCAAATTGTGTAATAGTGTTTGAAGGAACTTGCTTGCAACTCCGTACAGTTAAGAAAATCACAAAGGGTCAAGAGGTATGATGGACTTATCTTCCCTTCTATCCCACACACCTAAATAGATAATTGTCTCTATTTATATTCCTTTCTGTTGGGCTCCTCACATCATGTGAGTTGTGAATTATTCATGATAAGTAACTGTAAATGATCTATTTTCCATTTTGGGAAATACTGTAGATACAATATCAGATTTCTCAGTGCGTAAAAACTCTAACAGGTCTCATTCAAGACTATGGTGCACAGCAGGGCAAAAGGCTTGGTACTGCTGTTGCCAATGGTGGAGTATTATTATTTATACCTGTTTACTAATATTATTTAGTATTTATAAAGCACTGAGATCTTCAGCAGCACTTTACAGAGTATATAGTCTTGTCACCAATTGTCCTTCATAGGGGCTCACAATCTACTGCCTACCATAGTCATATGTTTTTCATAGTCTTAGGCTTTCTTCACATTAGCAAACACGTACGTACGAACGCACGCCATCCGCGTTTGTATGCGTTGCGTAACTGATCCCATTCACTGGGACAGCCGCACATTTCGGAACGCATGCAGTGTGAACATCAGACAGTGCACTCTATGCACTGTCTGATGTCGTGTGTGTCTGTGTGTCGGCCTTCTGCACGCGTTCCCAAAACACGTCGGGAAACGCGTGCAGTGTGAACGGGGCCTAAGGCAAATTTTAAGGGGAGGGCAGTTAACTTATGTGTATGTTTTTAAGATGTAAGAGAAAACTGAAGTGCCTGGAGAAAACCCACGCAGGCATGAGGAACCTACAAACTCCATGCAGATAGTACACGGTTGGGTCCCCAGCGCTGCAAGGGGAGAGTGCTATCCACTACGCCATCGTTCTGAATATGATGTGGTCCAGCCTCAAGGCAGCCTAAAGAGTCTTAACGTATTATCCTGATGCTACTGTAGGGAGTTTTTCTTTTCCAAAAGTTTGGCCATTCTATTAAAGTGGTCTGAAAGCCAGCATTTCTACTGTGCTCTAAAAGATTCCTCATAGCTTGAAAGCTACTATCCCAGAATTATTTTTAAGCAGAACATCACTGAAATCGTTAAACAAAGCATGTTGTCCTGCTATTCAGCCTCAAATCCGCATCCAAACTTGAGATAACAGTATCTTTACACACATTGTAACAACATTGGAATGTAAACAAACACAGTGGAACAAGTGAAAATGAGCTCTCTGTGCTTCACACACATGCAGAGTTCAGAATAGCTCATTAGAAGATGTTAATATATAATAAAAAGCAGTTTGAATAAAATGCAATGACAGTATTTAAGGCACGATAAACTACACTTTGAAATCTTGTAATTTGTAAACAGACAATATTACTTATTTACAAAAGCAAATATGAAAACTATAAAAAAGGTAGAAGACCGAGAGCCCAATATAGTGTAGTATGTATAAGACAAGAGGGGATGTAAGGTGAGGGTTACCTCCAAGGCAACCACTGAAAAGGCAGGTGGGGAGAACAAGTCTGTCCCTACTCAGGATTAAGATGTCGCTCTCTGTGGATAGGAGAAAGGTAAGGGTAAAACACCCTTCCACCAGGGGTAGACTTCTAGATACGCAGAGTAGTACAGAGGCGCCAATAGGATAAAAATCACTAAAACGTTTAAAACGTAAGGGCTGTGGTGGTGGACCAGCTGGCCCAAAACAGACACATGTACTGTCGATGAAGAATAGTAAACAATTTATTCACATACTCCCAAGAAAAGTTGCAACGCGCAAAATCCCGCTTCTTCAGGCAATAAATAACAGGAGTGATATACTAAAAAATGACAGAGATAAACAGCAACAATCAGAGAACCGTGTGTGACTTAATTGTATGGAAATAATGCAGAATAGAAACACATGACTATTCGATATCAGTATCTAATGCAGTGACTATCAACATGTGGATATACAATATTCCACTATTCATATATGCTATGCAGTGCGGCCATTTTTTTTTTCTTCCTTTCTCCTTCTTCCTTTTTAAAAAGAACCAAGATTGCTATATTAACCACTTGAGGACCCACCCTTTACCCCCCCTTAAGGACCAGCGCTGTTTGTTGTGATCTGTGCTGGGTGGGCTCTGCAGCCCCCAGCACAGATCAGGGTGCACTCAGAGCGATCAGATCGCCCCCCTTTTTTCCCCCCTATGGGAATGATGTGCAGGGGGGGTCTGATCGCTCCTGCGTGCCTGAGGTTTGCGGGGGGGGCACCTCAAAGCCCCCCTCCGTGGCGACATTCACCCTCTCCTACCTCTCCCCCCGGTGATCCGGGCTGCACAGGACGCTATCCGTCCTGTGCAGCCAGTGACAGGACGTCCCCTGTCACATGGCGGCGATCCCCGGCCGCTGATTGGCCGGGGATCGCCGATCTGCCTTACGGCGCTGCTGCGCAGCAGCGCCGTACAATTTAAACAAAGCGGATTATTTCCGCTTGTGTTTACATTTAGCCTGCGAGCCGCCATCGGCGGCCCGCAGGCTATTCACGGAGCCCCCCGCCGTGAATTGACAGGAAGCAGCCGCTCGTGCGAGCGGCTGCTTCCTGATTAATCAGCCTGCAGCTGGCGACGCAGTACTGCGTCGCTGGTCCTGCAGCTGCCACTTTGCCGACGCACGGTATAAGCGTGCGGTCGGCAAGTGGTTAAGAAACGTTCTGTGCACAAACATCCTATAAATATATCCATGTATGTGAAATAACCTCTTTGCAAATATATTGATAGAAACCATGACCTTATACCTATGTATAAGAGGTTATTTCACATACATGGATATATATATATGGATATATATCCTACTATGACTGCAATTCTACGTTTTTTTATACTTAGAAAATCAAGATCCTGATAAAAAAAATGGATATCTCATAATAAGGGGTAAGTAGTGGGGTGACATGGCAGTTTAGTGGTTAGCACTCTTTGGTTCAAATCTTGACCTGGATACTTTCTGCATGTGGTTTGTTTGGTTCTCTATGTTCACATGGCACTCCATTTTCCTCTCATATCACCTAAAATGCTAAAAAGTTTAAGTGTTTTTAATTGCGTCTTTATGTGCCTTCTTGTGTGTATCTGTGCATGTAGGAAAGTCTTTTTGTTATTCTGTGCTTTTAAAGCCTTGCAATGGTGCTATTTAAATGTGTTGTTGTTGTTTTTTTATAATACAACCATGTGTATAAATATATGGAAATCTTTGTATTCCCTGTGCATTTTATCTGGAAGTGCTTTGTGAACTGACAGATCAGTGCTTAACTGCTCACTTTGAAACATCAAAAGAAAGCAAATGTGTCTGTTAACTGGCTAGCAGCAGGAGATTATTTGCTGAATATTTAGAAAAGACAAATAGTGCCTGTTTTTTTCTCAGAACTTCTGTACAGATAAAAGATAGCCCATGTGGCCTAAAAAATATGAAAGGATAATAAGCAAAGAGATTTTTGGGGCTTGTGACATTCTCGTCTTAAATAATTAAAGCACCTTAATGCCAAAATTGAAGAACAGTTAAAACAGTGTAGCATAACATACAATACAAACTTGTCTCCAAAATCCTCTTAGACTATATGGCTGTCCTAAAGTACTCCCCTCCCAACCCCCCACCTGGTCACCCCCCCCCCCCCCTCACACACACACACACACACACACAACCCGGTCACCCCCACACCCCCTGTCACCTTCAGCAAATCTGAAGTAGACATCTTGTATAATTGAGTCATATCCAGTTCAATCAGAAGGCTTTGCAGTCAGAAAAATACCATAACTGCTTTTTTTTCTTGTGTTTTTCTTCAGTTTAGAAACACGTTAGAACCGACAGGCCATGTTAATCAATGGGCTTATATCTTATATATCTTATGTATATGAAAACGTGTTATTATGCATACAAATGCACACAGATTGCAGAAAAAAAAGTGCATATGTATACGCAGGTGTGGCTAAAGCTAAAGCCATTTATCTCCTGCAGTCACAGATGAATATATATATATACATATATGTATATATATATATATAAAGTATACAGTGTATATACTTGTTTTGCGAAGGTTGTTATGAATTTATATAGTGCCAACATCCTTTGCAGTGGTCCATAAATAAATATTTTACAAACTAGCTACTTTGACACACAAGTGCTATTCAGACAAAATATAGTACACCTTGTATTGAATGTATGCTTATATTAAAGGCAAAGCAAAACAATCTAGGCATTATGCTACAGAATGCCAGACTGGGACAGGAAAGCATGGACTACTTGTATTTCCTAGACCAAGGCTTTTCAACCTGTGGTACGCGTACCAGCGGTGGTACTTTGCTGTTGGCTAGGTGGTACACACCAGGTTTGCCTGCCACTTTATTGCCACTTGTCCTGGTCCTGTCCCGCTTCACTTGCTGTATTTGAAGTATACGCGCCGTCACCATGCACTGTTTGTCCGGCTGTCTTTTCATTGCGGCTGGCTTACCAATGTTCTGAGGTGTGAACTATATCGCAGGGCAGCACAGCAAGGAGTGAGCAAAGGGGGAGCCTAACTTTGTGGTGAGTCACTGCCTGGCTCTCAGCTCTCTGGTGGTGGGGCTAGGCTACTTATAATTAAGCGGGAGGGGGGCGAGCACTGTAATGGGAATTACGGCTATACCAGCGCACAGTCAGAAGACGAAGCAGAAGTTGCTTTTAAAACAATGTAATTTGGCTTCCAGCAATGGCCGTATACCAGCTGTATCCTGCGCCCAAGTCTCCCGGCGGCCAGTTCACATGTATACGTGTGTGTGTGTGTGGGGGGGGGGGGGGGCGGGAAGAGGGGAACTTGCAAGGCTATCTATATTGGCAATCTACCTACAGATTGCCAATACTGACAGTCTGTCGGCTAGTTATCTTTTTCACCACCAATGCCTCCTACTTTTCCCCTCCCATATTATGCCCTCTTTTTTTAAAGTGTACCTGTAAGAAAAAAGTGCCCAGGGGGGTACTTACCTCAGGGGAGGGGAGGCCCTTGTATCCTAAAGAGGTTTCCCCCTTCCTCCTCAGTAGAGGGGATCCAGTTCTGGGAGCCCCAAAGTTCTCCTTGTCGGTGTGCGCAGTAGCTGCTCTCTGTTCAGGCTCCAGCAGAAACAGCCAAGCCCGATTGCATCCAATCTACTGTGCAGGCATACTGGTTGTACTTTGTAGGTGATAAAAGTGGTAGAATTAGTGAAGAGGTTGAAAGCCCTGCTCTAATCACACACACACACAGCCCTGCTCTAATCACACACACACACAGCCCTGCTCTAGTCACACACACACACAGCCCTGCTCTAGTCACACACACACACACACACACACACACACACACACACACACACACACACACACACACACACACACACACACACACACACACACACACACACACACACAGCCCTGCTCTAGTCACACACACACACAGCCCTGCTCTAGTCACACACACACACACACACACACACACACACACACACACACACACACACACACACACACAGCCCTGCTCTAGTCTCACACACACACACACCACATACACACACGTTCTCACCAACTATCCCTGCAGCTGTAATGTTACGCGCCGTCCTACGATGCTCCGTTCCCTGCCGCCGGTCCCGGATTAATATTCATCTAAACAGACAAATAATGCTCACTCCCGCTCGCATCATCGGGGAGCTTTCTGCAGTAAAGAGTTTTCTTGTACTGCGCAATAAGCTCCCGATGATGCGCGTGGGAGCGAGCACACGGGTGGCCATGGCCGCACAGCCGCAGTATAATCACTTGCGTGATTTCACCGGGACCAGCGGCGGGAACGGAGCATCTGAATAGGACGGCGTTGGATGTTTTTTTGAACATGACAATGAGTTCATTGTACTAAAATGGCCCCCACAATCACCAGATCTCAACCCAATAGAGCATCTTTGGGATGTGATGGAACAGGAGCTTCATGCCCTGGATGTGCATCCCACAAATTGCCATCAACTGCAAGATGCTATCCTATCACTATGGGCCAACATTTCTAAAGAGTGCTTTCAGCACCTTGTTGAATCAATGCCACGTAGAATTAAGGCAGTTCTGAAGATGAAAGGGGGTCAAACACTGTACTACGTAGTATGGTGCTCCTAATAATCCTTTAGGTGAGTGTAAATATGGCAGCCTCAATATCCCTCTCTTTTCACTGTAGTGGTCCTTTAAACAGTTGAAATTTGACAGTTGGAAAATGACAGTTTAAAAAAGACATTTATAAAATGGCAGTTTAAATTTGGCAGTTGAAAAATGACAGTTGATCTGTCATTTTTCAGCTGTCATTATCCCAACTGCCATTTTCCAACTGTCGTTTTCTAGCTGCCATTTTTCAACTGTCATTTTTCAACTGCCACTTTTCAACTACCATTTCCCAACTGCCATTTCCCAACTGTCATTTCCCAACTGTAATTTCCCAACTGCCAATTTCCAACTATCGTTTCCCAACTGCCATTTTCCTACTGTCATTTTTAACTGCCTTTTCCAACTGTCATTTTCCACCTTCCATCTTCCAACTGTCATTTTCCAACTGCCATATTCCAGCTGACATTTTCCAACTGTCCAATTTTAACTGTCATTTTCCAACTGCCATATTCCAACTGCCATTTTCCAACTGTCAAATTTTAACTGCCATTTTCCAACTGCCGTTTTCCAACTGTCATTTTTCAACTGCCATTTTCAACTGTCAATTTTAAACTGTCATTTTTCAACTGCCATTTTCCAACTGTCATTTTCAACTGCCATTTACCAACTGTAATTTTTCAACTGCCATTATCCAACTGTCATTTCCCAACTACAATTTTCCAACTGTCATTTTCCAACTGTCATTTTTTACTGCCATTTTCAACTGCCATTTCCAACTTCCATCTTCCAACTGTCATTTTCCAACTGCCATCTTCCAGCTGTCATTTTCCAACTGCCATTTTTGTATCCTAAAAAGATTTCCCCCTTCCTCCTCAGCAGATGGGATCCAGCGCTGGGAGCCCCAAAGTTTTCCTTGTCGGTGTGTGCGCATGCGCAGTAGCTGCTCTCCGTTCAGGCTCCAGCAGAAACTGCCAAGCCCGATTGCATCCAATCTACTGTGCAGGCACATTGGTGGTACTTGAAAATTTTCAGGCAATAAAAGTGGTACAATTGGTGAAAAGGTTGAAAAGCCCTGTCCTAGACAATCTATAGAATTCCTAAAGGCAAACAGTCAAAATGTACAATATAAGGCAAACTGCATATTAATTTTATTTATTTATTATCAGAGTACCATTTATTTATGCACACAGATTTTAAAAAAGGAAACCAGCACAATGAAGACATATTTGCTAAAAGGCCTTCTATTTTTGCTACCTGTTGTGTTTGCTTGAAGTATTAAACCAGTGGCGTCTTATAGGGACATGTGCTTAAAGGATGTCTGTCGTGAAAATCTTAAAATTTAAAATATATGTAAGCACATACAATTAAGAAGTACTTCTCTTCCAAAGTAAAATGAGCCATAAATTACTTTTCTCCCATGTTGCTGTCACTTACAGTAGGTAGTATAAATTTGACAGAACCGTCAGGTTTTGGACTAGCCCATCTCCTCATGGGGGGTTCACAAGGATTTGTTTACTTTCAAAATGCACTTAGTGAATGGCAGTTGCTCCATCCAACTTCTAAAAAAATGGACGGTGAGCAGGGAGGCTAGCCAGCATCATTGTATAAATCTTTTTCAGGGAGTGGGCTTGATTCACAAAAGGGTGATAGCTGAGTTATCACGCCTAAAAGCTTTGCACGTGCAAACTACAGTGCTAAGTAGTTTGCACTCTAGTTTTTAGGCCGCTTTTGTGAATCAAGCCGAGTGTCTTTATAAAGAATAAGAGCTTTGCTGAGAATTCCCTATGGAGAAATGGACTAGCCCAAAACCTGTCGGTTCTGACAGATTTCTACTACTTACTGTAAATGTCAGCAACATAGGAGAGAAGTAATTTATGGCTCATTTTACTCAGGAAGAAACATACTTCTTAATTGTATGAGTTTTAAATTTTATGATTTTCACGACAGTCCCTCTTTAAAGTCAGGGAATTACTATATTTTATAGTCAGGTTTATTATTAGCCAATTATACCAGACGGGTGCTAATAAGCTTCATTATTGTATGTAGGTATAAACACAGTAATTAATTGAAACAAAAACAGCTGTGAAGACTGAGCATAGCAACAAGACACAAGGTAGTTCCAGACAGGTAGTTCCAGTTTTTGCAGATGATACAAAATTGTGCAGAATCATCAACTCTCAGGAAGATAGTGTCATATTGCAACGGGATCTGGATAGGATGGCTATATGGGCACATACATGGCAGATGAAATTCAATGTTGACAAATGTAAAGTCATGCATTTTGGTCGTACCAATGGTCTAGCACCATACAAAATAAATGGGATACAGTTGGGAACATCAAACTTGGAGAAGGACTTAGGAGTACTCATCGACAACAAGTTAAATAATCGTACTCAATGCCAAGCCGCTGCAGCTAAAGCGAACAAAATTTTGGGATGCATTAAAAGGGAAATAAAAACTCGAGATGCTAGCATAATATTGCCCCTGTTTAACTCTCTAGTAAGGCCACATCTGGAATATGGAATTCAGTTCTGGGCACCACATTACAAAAAAGATATTGCAGTTTTAGAGCAGGTGCAGAGACGAGCTACAAAATTGATACGTGGGATGGAAGGTCTCGCTTACCAAGAAAGGTTAGATAAACTGGGTTTATTTAGTCTAGAGAAAAGACGCCTTAGAGGAGATCTAATTAACATGTATAAATACATTAGAGGGCAATATAATAGCTTGGCGGATGAGCTTTTTGTCCCTAGGCCTTCTCAAAGGACTAGAGGACATGAGCTGCGCATGGAGGAAAAACGTTTTAGCCATTTATTTAGGAAAGGGTTCTTTACAGTAAGAGTGGTTAAGATGTGGAATGCATTGCCACAGGAAGTCGTTATGGCAAACTCTATACCTGCATTTAAAGGGGGCTTAGATGCTTTCCTTGCGTTGAAAGACATCCATGGCTACAATTACTAGGTTATGCCTAATGATGTTGATCCAGGGATTTTATCTGATTGCCATCTGGAGTCAGGAAGGAATTTTTCCCATTTGGGGCTAATTGGACCATGCCTGGTGGGGGTTTTTTTCGCCTTCCTCTGGATCAACAGGGGTATGTGGGGGACGGGCTGGAGTTGTACTTTGTACTGGTTGAACTCGATGGACGTATGTCTTTTTTCAGCCAAAATAACTATGTAACTATGTAACATATAATTTAAAGCAGTCCGAGTTTTCAAGGGGCATGATGCACTAACTCTTGGTAAAGTTACCGTTCCCTATTAATGCAACGCACATTACTGGGGTCACCATAGCAATACGTGCGATGGCCGGACAATGCATGCTGTGCTAATAACGTAATGCCCGCTGCTCCCCTGTCATTAGTACTGGTAAAATGGCTATGTGCACAGCAAATTTACCGACCCCTGTGTGCATCAGGCTCTTTGTTACTGTTGTGGCCAGACATACCTCTAGACCTGATTGACAGCAGTAGCTTATTAATACTACTGAGTAATATAATCCAACTTGCAGACAGCTGTATCAGGATTTTTTTGCTTTTCGTCGGTGCAAGATCTGGATTGATGACACAGAAACTGATAGAGGTGTGAATTCTCAATTCTTTAAGCTATTATGTCTCATAGTCTTTGCAGGTAATTACGTTTCTCTGCTGTACTCAAGATCTTGCCATTTCATTTGCAACGAGCCGGGCTTGCCAGTATAGTAATGCTGCTATACTGGCAAGCCCGGCTCGTTGCAAATGAAATGGCAAGATAATTTTTTATGACATTTAATTATAGAAAGAGTTTTGAAGCCACATTCTACAACTATGTACATTTTATAAAAAAAATATTATGAAATATCATGGTGGTTCTTGCTCTGCATTACCTTGTAATGCATCCTGTAATATTATTCTCAGTAGCCCTAAAATATAGCTTCCGTATGTCCAAACCATACCTTGCACTAGTGCCCAAACACCCTGAAACAGACATCTCCAGGTTGTATTATATTGTTTTGTAAAATTGATAAGCTATTACTGCAGTGGAAACAAGCCAATATGGATGTACTTCTGGTATTAGAGTGTAGTGTATACTTACATTATATGGCCATCTGCTAATGTACATAATAACTAGAGATGGCCCGAACGGTTCGACCGCAAACGTATTCACGCAAACTTCGGTGGTTCGCGTTCGCGGTGAACCTCGAGCAGTGAGTTCGACCCACCCCCTATACTACATCATTAGGGTCAACTTTGACCCTCTACATCACAGTCAGCAGACACAGGGCAGCCAATCAGGCACCACTCCCTCCTGGAGCCCCCCACCTTTATAAAACTACATGTCACAGCATAACAATAAGCATACACCCCTTTATGATGTGGGTGCCTGACATGTGCTCAACAACTAGCTTCATTGTGATGTGATTGGATATCCTAAGGCCTAGCTAGCTTCTCTCCTATAAGTGGATTCATATCAGCTAATTTTTGCTCACATTTATCATCCTTGGATTTTTTATGTGGAGTGGAACTCTCCTTTTTTTTGTTGGGTACTGTGAGGACTGCAGCCTCACTATCCCTAATATTTTGCCCAGTGGGAGCTTTCACTGTTTTTAAAGGGGATTCTGGTTATATATATCTATTTATTTATTTCTGTGTTAATATATATACATATAGAAATAATAAAGATTATTTGTAATTTCTTATGCACCCAAGAGCCAATTCTCTTTTCTCAGCAGTTTACACCTTTATAAAACGCAGGCAGCGTCAGCCTTTTCACTCACTCGTGTGGCTGCAGTAATTAGAGAAGGGAGAGAACCTGTTGACATAGGGAAAGCTTAGTTAGGTTCCTGTGTTAGGCTTAGGTTGCTCCTTCTTGCTGATACTTATTGCTAAAAAGCACTCCTCATCCTCAACAGCTCTTTTGAGAGCTAATGTTGTTCTTGTGATTTATTTTGTGTGTATGTGTGTCCCACAGACACTTGTGTTGCATAGACAGCCCTGTCAGTCAGTCGCAGCTGCTGGACCTTGGCCCCTTGGTAATTTCTACTGTGCCACTGCCAGGCCCAGCACATTCAGTGACTACCTGTGTGTGTGACAGCTGCACATTTGTAATTCCAATCACTGCATACCCACCTGTGCAGTGCACCTACCTACCTACGTGAGCGTACGCAGTGTTATATACCAGTCAGTCGCTGCACCTGTTCACGGTACCTTTGTGTGTGACAGCTGCACATTTGTAATACCAATCACTGCATACCCACCTGTACAGTGCACATACCTACCTACGTGAGCGCACGCAGTGTTATATACCAGTCAGTCGCTGCACCTTTTCACGGTACCTGTGTGTGTGACAGCTGCACATTTGTAATATCAATCACTGCATACCCACCTGTTCAGTGCACCTACCTACCTACGTGAGCACATGCAGTGTTATGTACCAGTCAGTCGCTGAACCTGTTCATGGTACCTGTGTGTGTGACAGCTGCACATTTGTAATACCAATCACTGCATACCTACCTGTTCAGTGCACCTACCTACGTGAGCGCATGCAGTGTTATATACCACCAGTCACTGCACCTTTTCACTCACTGCACCTGTTCACAGTACCTGCGTGTGTGACAGCTGCACATTGCATTGATTCCAGTCACTGCATACCTGTTAACTGCACCTGTGTGACTGCACATTGTATTGTATTAGTCAAGTCAGTGCATACCTTTCACTTCATCCCCCCCAATATGGGCAAAACAGGCAGAGGCAGGCCACCCGGCAGGTCTGTTCGAGGTCGTGATTTTGTGCGGCCCTGGACCAAAGTACAGTGTTCAGAAGGCACGTGCCATCAACCCCCAAAATTGTCAGAACGTAGTTAACTATTTAACACAGAACACCTCAGCTTCCGCACGGAACCGTGACATATCTTCCTCCTTTAGCTTTACCCCACTAAATACTCAGTCGGCCGCCACCACCAAAGTGCCATCACCCCAGGGCTCAGCGGTGTGGAATTTTTTGTGTGTGTCTGCCTCAGATGAGAGCAATGCCATCTGTACTCTCTGCCACCAAAAGTTGAGCCGTGGACAGACCAAGACCCGCGAAGGGACAACTTCCTTACCAAGGCACATGATGACAAAGCACAAACTGCAATGGGATGACCACCTGAGGAAAAGCAGCACACAAAAGCAAAGCCACACACCACAGTGGAAGATACCAGGCCGCAATTATTTCTCAAAAAAGGTGATACCCAAACTGTACCGTGATGTTGAAAGGCAAGTGGTGTCATCTCTGGCACACAGCGTTGGGTCAAGGGTCCATCTGACCACGTGGTCGGCAAAGCACGGTTAGGCCTGCCCGAAGACTAAGTCAGTCCTCACACACAGCATCTCTGCCTGCACGCCGTGTGACTGACTGCCCCAAGACTAAGTTGCTCCCCACACAGCATCTCTGCCTGCAGGCCGCTTGACTTCCTTCTCCGCCACCACCATCAGGGTCCAGGACTCCAGGCGGATTACTGAATTTTTAAGGCCGCTGCTAGCAGCGGCCGCTATAATAATTTTTCTGGTGCGTGTACATGCCTGCCTAATTTTTCTGGCTGCACTGCAGCTGCAACAACAAAACAAAAGGCATGTAAATGTGTCAATTCCCCCTTTGTGAGCGTTACCTTGCCACGGTAAAGGGGCTTGTGTATCACAATGAAGCCACAACCGCCGGCTATATGAGTGTGTCGGGCGGGGGAGGGGGGGGTTGCACACCAAAGATAATAAGGTCATTGCTTCATTGTGGACAGACCAAATTCGATTAGCTGGACAGTCACTGTTCTGTCATTGAGTTACCTCAGCCCGGCGACCATATGGGCTGGAAAGCCGCCATCACCTGCACTCTCGTCATGGTGCGCACCAGTCCAGCACGGCCGTCACTACACAAACAGCTGTGTGTGGTGCGTTACACAGTGAGTTTGGTCTGTCAGTGTGAAGCAGTACACTAATTACACTCCCTGATTGTGTATACACATGCAAGATGTTTTAAAGCATTTTAGGTCTCCAATTTAGCATGCAATGTGATTTCTGCCCATAAAATGCTGCTGTGCGTCAAATCCAGATTTTTCCCCGAGACTTTTGGCATGTATCCCACTCCCCCATGCAAAAACTCAGATGTTAGACCCCTTGAAACATCTTTTCCATCACTTTTGTGGCCAGCATAAATGTTTCTAAAGTTTGCCTCCCCATTGAAATCTATTGCAGTTCGAAAAGTTTGCGCGAACCGAACTTTTTGTGGAGGTTCGTGTTCGAGGTTCGTGAACCTAAAATCGGAGGTTCGAGCCATCTCTAATAATAACTTTCTTTAGTTGCCATTCCTGCTGCCATAGGAGTTACTTAATGAGATGTTGGGTGGTTGCAAGAGGTATCTGGAGCCATGCAGACTGCCTGGTTCCAGTTACTGATGGGTATGTGGTGGTGGATCCAGTTGTCGAACATGTTGATTGAAGTTTTCCTCAATACGCTCTATTGAGTTAAAATCTGTAGGATTCAAAGGCCAAGAAATTGAGAGTGAAACATGACTCAACAGAGGAGTTATCGTTCTGTCAGTTGTTGCAACCCCAATGTCAGTACTTATCTGCAATTTGCAGTCATTTTTTTTTTTAAAGATTCTTTATTTATGGATTTTCACTAAGAACAGAACAAACAATAAGAAAGAAAAAAAAATGCAGTTGGCATAACATCTTCAATCTCAAATTCACATTCTACAGAGTAAGTGAAGCACGAATAATAATAAAAGACATTTTAGCATGGAGGGCCAGGCTGCGGCTCCCCTAATAACCAGTGCAGCTGTAATGTGGTGCTCCACTTTTAGAATCATCATAGAAGGAAAGATCATATTGGGCTTATAAGAAAAACGAGAAAGATTACTACTAGGTATCCATTTGGTTAAGTTAGATACTATCCATTCCGGACATTACATAATTGCACATAGCTGCCCCTATGTGCAGAAAGGTCTGGGCCTCTCATATAATGTAGGTATTACAGCCAAGGCGTGGGCGGGGGCACCGGGGCCCAGAGGGAACATACACCCGGCGAACCCGTCCCCGCCAGCTATCGAATAAGGCCCAGAGGAATATCTGGAAACATACGTAAATAATCTTGTGTCGCCACATAAGTTCAGAGATGAAGATGTGGTGGCGCTATATATGGACAAAACAAAACAAAACAAAAACAAAAAAAACAAAAAAAAGGGAGACAAGAATAAGAGAGAGGGAGAGAAAGAGAGGAGGTAGAATAAGTAGAAGGTGAGAAGAAGAGGAGAAAGGAAGAAAGAGAGAAGAGAACACTCCAGGTCGGTCATCACGGGCCTATCTGGGGGGCCCAGAGCGTAGGGCTCTTGTATTTTCAACCAGCTAGCAGATATAGGTGACGCTGCGTCAACGACAGGGGGTCTATGGGGTATTAAGCCATATTCGGAATCATTAGGTTCTTATAGGTGTCAGACTCTTCAAACTCCCACCAGGGAGACCAGGTGCGGTTAAATTGCTCCAGCCGGTCCTGGAGAGAATGTGTCAAGTCCTCCATGTACTTGATGGATTGGATCTCTCTTAGCCATTCTGCAATAGGGGGGGCCTGATTTGACTTCCAGTGTCGGGCGATAACGAGTCTGGCAGCATTGATTAGATGTTTTGAAAGTGATTTTTTATACTTGCCCAGTCTCCTTGGCGTATTGTGCAGCAGGTAGTAGGAGGGGTCACCCGAGGTCTCTACTTCTGTGATTTTGGTAATAATAGATTTAACCGCGTTCCAAAAGGGCACAATTACCGGACAGCTCCAAAAGATATGAAACAGAGTTCCTTTATGTGTCGAACAGCGCCAACAAAGGGGGCTGGAATTGGGGAACATCTTGTGGAGTCTGTCCGGCGTATGGTACCAGGAAGTCAACTTCTTATATCCTGATTCCTGTATGCGCGCTGATATAGAAGATTTTTGGGAGAGTATAAGAATTTTTTGCCATTGTGGGTCAGTAAAACTCTTGCCAAGGGAAGTTTCCCATTTGGCACGTAGTGAGGATGACAGACCCGAGTCAACCAGAAGCATTGAGTATATTTGGGAGATTCCCCGCGTGACATGTCCATCCCCACTGCACAATCGCTCAAAGGGAGAGAGGTCTCTGGAGAACTTCACAGCACTTCCCAGGCTCGAAAGGAAATGTATAAACTGCGAAAGGGACCAAGAGTCCAAAGAAGGGGACTTCAACCGGGTCTTCAAAGAGAGCAGATTTGCTCACTTTCCTTTATCAAGGAGATGATAAGCCCTAATAGGGCTGGAATCTCTCCACTGTTTGTATGCACCTTTACCCATTCCTGGGGGAAAATCAGGGTTATCTAGCAAGGAAGTCAGCGGTGAGGGCCAGGAAAAAAGGGTGGCTGATCTATTTAATTTGCTAAAAATCTTCAAGGTGCTCTCAGTCAACGGGGATGCTTTAATTAATGGAGATGCGGAGAAAGACCATGGAATATGTTGCAGCTGAAGTGAAACTAGGTCACTTTCCATGCTGACCCATTGCTTGAGAGCACCATGTCGATGCCAGTCGACAATTCGTACAAGTGCCGAGGCCCCGTGGTATAGAGAAAGGTCCGGAATCGCCATACCCCCCTGGTCTTTGGGCAAGATTGTCAGTGCATATTTAAGTCTAGGAGGTCTATTTTTCCATATGAATTTCCGGAATAATGTCCTGATTTCTTTAAAGTAAGAAGCAGGTGCGGAAATTGGAAGGGCTTGAAAGACATAGAGCAACCGCGGTAGCACGTTCATTTTGATAATATTTGCTCTACCAAACCAGGTAAATTTTGCTACATCCCATCTATTCAGATCGGCTCTAATCGTAGAGAGCAGAGGGGCATAATTAAGGGGAAAGACATCGGCAAGGTTGCTAGGGATTTTAGTGCCTAAATAGGATATTGCTCGCGGGGACCAGGAGAAAGGAAAATTGGACTCCAGCTGCGACTGTAGATTATAGGGTAGGCCAACGTTTAAGGCCTCGCATTTGCTATAGTTTATTTTGAAGTTAGAGACTGTGCTGTATTTGGAAAACTCCTGCATCAGATTAGGGAGGGAGATATGCGTGTTTGCAATATAGAACAAGAGGTCGTCCGCGTAGGCGGCAAGTTTATGTTCAGCTGATGGAAATTGGAGTCCTTTAATATCAGGGTTGGCTCTAATGTTACGGAGTAGGGGTTCTAGGGATAGGGCAAAAATGAAAGGGGAAAGAGGGCATCCCTGCCGGGTTCCGTTGGTAATAGGAAATGACTCGGATAGTTCTCCATTTATTTTAATTCTAGCCGCGGAGGACCCATAGAGGGCCATGATATGCTCAATCATATTTCTAGGAAGGCCAATATGTTGTAAGGTGGTTTTGATAAAGTCCCATCGGACACGGTCGAAGGCCTTCTCTGCGTCTGTAGATAGGAGCATCATGGGTGAGGCCTTCGACCGTGCCCAATGCACCGCCACCAAGGTCCTAAGAGTATTATCCCTTGCTTCACGGGTGGGTATGAAGCCAACCTGGTCAAAATGGATTAAGTTGGTCATAAAAGGAGACAGGCGGTTGGCCAAAATCTTAGCATATAGTTTGAGGTCTACATTAAGTAGGGAGATGGGTCTATAGTTAGAGCAGAGGGAAGGATCCTTACCTGACTTGTGAATTACAGTGATGTGAGATAATAGCATATCATTAGGGAAAGAAGACGGTGAGTCAGGGTCCGTCGTGGAGTTAAGGGCTTTAAGAAAGAAGGGATGTAGTAATGACATATATTTATATAGTATTCCAGTGAAAAGCCATCAGGCCCTGGAGCTTTGCCTGAGGGGGTTTGCGAGATAGCAAGTTTAAGCTCCATAAGGGAGATCGGTTCACCCAGTTCCTCTAGTGCCTCTTCAGGGATCTTTGGGAGACCTGATTGTCTAATATATTCTACTACGTTTTCTATGGGAGGCGGACCTGATCGGTTTGGTTCCTGCTCCGGTAAGTTGTACAGAGATTTATAAAAATCTCGGAACACTCGAGCTATGGAGGAGGATCTATGATGCTTTATAGAGGAAGGATCATTTATATGAGGGATATAATTCGCGTTCTGTTGGGCCCTAAGGGCTCTAGCCAAAAGACGGCTGCACTTATTTCCGAATTCGTAATAGTGGCGCTTACACCTGGAAGCAGCATAACGTGCTTTAAAGTAAAGTAAGGATTTTAGCTTTTCCCGTTCGGCTGTCAAAGCCTCCAAGTCAGTCCTTGATATAGAGCCCTTATGTAGCTTTTCAAGTCTGTGGATTTCCTCCAGAGCCCTAGTAATAGCTTCAGTTTTCTCTTTTTTTACGCGACTTCCCTCCTGCATCAAAACCCCCCGGATCACGCATTTATGAGCGGCCCAAAGTGTCATCGGGGGCATACCTTCTACATCATTAGTTTGAAAATAATTATTAATAGCCGCTTCCACCCTATCTGCTACCTCCTTGTTCCCAAGGAGAGAGGAATTAAGTCGCCAGGAAAAGGGGGCATGTCTCCTCTCAAGAACAGTGATCGAGACAGATACATAGGAATGGTCTGAAAATGGGCATGTATTAATCTGAGCTGATGAAACCACTGATAAAAGATTATGAGATACAAAGATATGATCAATACGGGAGTAACTCCCATGAGGAGTGGAAAAGAAGGTATAATCCTTCACAGAGGGGTTCAATATACGCCAGGTATCTACCAGCTGCCTGGAGCGGAGGGAGTTCTTGCATTTAAGGATTAGTCTGTATGGCAGAGCGGTTTTACCTGAAGAAGTATCCAGAGCAGGATCCAAAGCAACATTAAGGTCCCCCCCCACAACTAGGCTTCCCTCAGCAAAAACATCTAATTCACGTAAGAAGTGCTCTAGGAAGGTTTGCTGTCCTGAGTTAGGTGCGTAATATGTACCGAAGGTAAACATTTGGTTATTAATCTGGCCTTTTATCATAACAAATCTACCCTCACTGTCTTTACATGTTTGAATTTGAGATATGGGGACATCTTTAGATAAAAGTATTGCAACTCCTTTTGATTTGGAGTCAGGAGAGTTGCTCAGGAAGGCATGTGGGAAATATTTATTATCTATCCTGGGGTGTTCGGCACCGCGTAGATGCGTCTCCTGTAGAAAGGCCATGTGTGTTTTAGACCTACGGAGTTCCAAAAGCAGTGCTGATCTCTGCTCAGGGATGTTTAATCCCCTGACGTTAAGCGTCTGAATTTTAAGTGATGCCATCTGCTGGTTTTAAGGTTAGGTATTTACGGTCACCCAGAGCCCACGACGCCGACCCAGACTGCTTAGGAAGAGAGAAAAGAAGAACAGAAAGGCATATTAAAGAGAAAACAAAACAAAACAAACACAATAGTAGGGAAAATATCCCAAAAATCGTGCTACAAGGGGACCGCTCCCCGAGCAGCACGTCACTCTCATTAGGCCAGACCCCTCCTTCAGAATTGAAGAGAGGAGTATTAGCGTTCTGGCCAGAGAGCAAAGAGAGGAGAAACGAACCACCATCACGGATGGAGTTCATTACTCCCGACCACACAATACAGTTCAACAAATCTTCAGTTTCAGTCAGTATGCAACAAATAAAACATGATATATACAAACAACCTACATTAAGTAGAAAAAGCAATCCCCTTAATCTTGTAACCAGAACTGAATGGTCCCACTATCTAGGCTAACGGTTGGGGATGTACCAGGAAAAAAAAGAGAGAATAGTGACTCGGTAAGGCTCCATCATGAGCCCCCCCCCCACCGGACCCCACCCGGAGCCACGCAGGTCCCCCCTCCCCCACCCAGCTTCTTGTTCCCTTCCCACATAGGGTGCATGCATATATTCAAACCAGTAATTATGATAAGCAAGTGACATCACCTAAGGATTAAAAGGATGGTTAATTTCCTTGCAGACCTAAAAGTGTTTGCATATATAGGTACTAAACTCCACGCTAGTGTTAGGTGGGAGAGAGAAAAGGGAAAAAAGGTGCCAGGCTACGCCCAGCGTGAGGGAAAGAGTACATGTGCCAGTGCAAATGTCTGTGATGTCTCCAACGCAGCCACCTTCCAGCCACTATAGGAAGAAAGTGGCTATTATATAGTAAGAGAAGTTCCCGTTCAAACACCTTGTGGGGGGAAGTCACACCGTGAAGGATTTTAAGTTAGTGCTCAGTGAAGAGGGATCGTTATCGTGGGGGCTAGAAAGTGCGATATACCGACAGTAGCTCCAGGGAGGGGAGGCACGGAGACGGGAGAGAGCAGGGAAGGCCCCACACTACTAGTGCAAAGTCAGGGGATCCAGGAGTCTTACCGGTGCATAAGAAAGAGGGAAATAAGTCTCCATCGTCCCTTACAGACTTGAATCATTCGTGGAAGAAGCGGAGTTTCTCTGCGGCCTTGCTCGTGGTGGTTTGGGTATACTTGAGGTGTCTGGGTCCCATTCTGGAACAGCAACCTGTGCGATGTCTAGGGTCGAGAAAAACTCCGGAAGATCTCTGGGGTGTCTTAGGGTGAAAGAGGTGTCATTCAAACTTGCGTAGAGATAGAAGGGGAAGCCCCAACGGTATGTGGCTCCAGCTTGTTGCAAGGCTGTTATGATCGGCTTTAAGGCTCGACGTTGCGCCAAAGTAGATGGCGCCAGATCCTGATAGAAAGTAATAGTCGCTCCATCAAAGTCATACGAGCCGGCGGATCGTGCCGCCGTCATAATAGCATCCTTGACGGGGAAGTCATGTATGCGGCAAATAACATCACGGGGGGGTTCAGCATTGCGAGGTAAAGGGCACAGCGCCCGGTGGACCCTGTCCATTTTAATAATGGTGTCAACTGGTCTGTTTAACAGGCCATTGAAAATAGCCTGCAGGGAGGATTGGAGATTCTCCTGTCTCGTGGCTTCTGGGAGTCCCCGTACTCGCACATTGTTGCGCCGGCTCCGATTCTGTCGATCCTCGAGCTGAGTGCGCATATGGCCTTGAAGAAGGGACTGCTTGTCCCTGGATTCTTTTAGGGAAGCCACGTCTGCCTGCAGATCTCTTACCATGGCCTCCAGGCCTGTGACCCGCTGTGTGGTAGCTGCAATATCCGTTCTCAACGCGGCAATCTCCTCCCTGGTAGAGCGTACAATCCGCTCGGTTTGCTGAAGCATGTCCTCTTTAGTGGGCATACCCTTCAGATATGCCCACATCTCCTCCAATGCCGATGTTCTATCCGAGGTGCTCGGGGAGCTGGTTGGAGAAGGGCCTGAAGCCGGCGTGTCCGCCATCTTGGAGGTACTGCTCCGGGTGACACGCTGGGAGAAAAAGTTGTCTAAGGGGCCTTTCTCGGTCTTCTGAGTCTTCCGTCGCCTGCCTTGCCGCTTAGGCTTGCTAGCCATACCCCGGTGGGCTCACGATATAAAGAAAGAGGGTAGTGAAACCGGTTATATTCCAGTGTGTGGTCGGGAGCTCAGCGTCCACACGTCCTTACCCGTCCATGGCACGCTCCGCCCCCCGCAGTCATTTTTTTTGCGATTAGTCCTCTTACATTACACTCTAATGGCAGCAGCCTTGGTCTGGCAGCTGACGATCATGCTTTATTTTAGTGTCTGATAAAATGGGTTTTTCCCCATGACAACCATTGTTACATTGCATGCTTTAAATAAAATAAAAGGTCCCAATCAATAGTGCAATGTGTTTATGATACAGGCATGTCACCCCAGAAAGTATGGTATATGCTGTTGTACTGTGATTGTATTGCTAACAAACAAGCTACATTTGTTGCTGGTCACTGCTTGATTAATTTATCTCACACTTTATCCACTGCTTCTTTGGGATTATGCTGACTCTGTACACTCATAATTATCTCTCAGTGCATATGCTGATAACATCTGTAAACACTGTTTATGCTGCTGAATCCTTTTTGCAATGTCAACAGAAGCAAGTGAAACATACGTGAAGTCTAAACAAAATCCGGAATAGAAGTATATTGCATTATTGATCAGAGCCTAATTTTGTTATTTTAAGCATCACTAGCTAAGTCTAGCAAAGTGATTCTGATTATGCAGACATTAATTCAGATTCCTGTCTGAAGGTATGTATTGTCTGTAAAACATTTTAGTAAAGATAATTACCTAAATAGTATTAGATGTTAATGATAAAGGTGAACACTCCTCCACATACTCTTCTGGCAACCTTGCATCTATCCTGAGCGGAAATCTGGCTGCATACATGTAATTAAGGCCCCAGGAAATCTGGGTGTAGGGTAAAGCCGAAAAGGCTCACTCTGCTCCTGCAAAAGTCCCTGCGGTGTTAATTAGTGTATATTGTTACATGTGGCTACCTAATACTATTTGGTTGGCAGATGTGCCCACTACTAATAATAAGGGGCACACCTAGTTACCTGGTACTGATCTCTAGGAGCACATGGCTCCTTAGTTTATAGGGGACACTTAGCTATTTTATTATTTTTATCATAAGGAACTTGGCTATTTAATTATTTTATCTGGAAGCACAAGACTACTGCATAATTGTATATGGATACATTACTGGATTCTTTTATTTGGAGGTATGTGACTACTTGATACTCTTTTATTTGAAGGTCAGACATATGACTACCCGAGTCACACCTATAGGGCCTGATGCACAAAACTCCAGTAAAGTTGGGCTTAGGGAGTGCACAGCAATTTTACTGTTACTAATGTAGGGGGAGCATCAGTCTTTAGCACCATGTGCGTTACGGTGGTAACCGTAACACACGTGCACATGGTGGTAACTTTAACACACGTGCATGTGCACATGTTCCTGTTTGAGGTACATGGATTTAGCATTAACATCCTCTGTGCATATCTTGGTTAGCTTTGCCTTGGGTCAGGTGTACTGTAAGGTCTCCAGTGTTAACGGAAACCGGTATAGGTCTAACAAATTATTGGCTACCCACTTTTGAGGTCTAGACTAGAAGATTATCACCTTTCAGTCAAACAAATTACAAGCTAAACACGTGTCTGCTGGTATTAGCTGAATTTCTAAATCCAACACTAACCAACTTTTTAGAAACCAGGCTTTTGGGTTTTGAGAGTTTTGCCAGAAAATACTAACTGACAGCTTGCTAACACAGAGTTTGGCGACTCACGTCCAGGTTTCTACCATGTAAGACATTTGTTCTATATGATATGATTTGAGTTTCTATGGTTAATAGTTACAAAAAAAATATTCTCCAACAGCATTTGTCATCCATTTACTAAAATAAACAATATTTTATCATTTTACAGATGACCATTAGTTACATTGATGTGAAGATGCCCACACACCAGCGCCAGGCTCAGTTAAATCGTCAGTATTGCTTTAGTTGTGACTGTCACCGCTGCCTTACAAAAGATAAGGTATGATGCATTTTAATACCTACAAAATGGAACCGTATTGTGCTTGACTTGTCATCATGCAACATTTTAACAGTTACTCTCTAGAAAGATATACATGATTGCAAAGGGAAAAAGCATAATAGGATCAGGGATACTGTTAAGAGGACCTGTAACGACTCAGGTCAGAACATAAAAAAAAATTATTTAGGATACCTTTTGCACATTAATTATCCTGGTTTTAGCATCAGAAACACTTCTTATATTACTATATACTGTAATGTAACCCCAACCTCCCAGTGCTGTTTAGTGTAGGTTATGATATCACAAAGCCTTCTGCCACAGAGCACTCTGGCAGATTAATTGACATTCCTGCTCACTATACATGAAGTGGGACATTCAAATGGGATTTAACTTGCCAGCAGTAACAATGTCAGTGATAAATAAAAAAAATCTAAATAAGGGTGAGGTAAAATTTTACAATGGGCAAGCGCTGTCTAAGTAATTTATAAATTAAATAGCTGATGGCCCGGGAATGCCCGGGTATGTATTTGGCTGGTGTTGGCTGGGTATGTATTTGGCTGGTGTTGGTTCCGCCCACTAACCCTATCACACAATTACTCAATTACTCAATGACCAAGTTTGTGAGCTTTGCAGTCTTTGGCATCAATAATTTGCAATGAAAGAAAATAAATCTGGTTGGCTGTGGCTCCACCATTTTTTCAGAATTTGAACCCGAGTCACCCAATGACCAACTGTACCAGGTTTGAGGCTTGTGCCATTTACAGTGCAAGAATACAGCAATGAAATATTCCCCTTGAAAATCAATAGGTGAATTTTGATTGGCTTTTGTAGGCTCCACCCACTTTTCTGAATATTAATCCCAGTCACCCAGTGACCAACTGTGCAAAGTTTGAGAACCCTACAATTAACAGTGTAAGTAAGAATGGCTGCAGTTTACATTTTCCCAGTGAAATGTGTATTTGTCTCTGCCCTCCTTTTGGTTATGGAGATAAAAAGTATCCTATATGTTATTCCAGGTAAAGTATTATGTGTGTGGCAAAATTCATTCAAATCCATTTAGCCAATGTTGCGTGATTGAGTAACAAACGTCCAAACTTTCGCATTTATAATATTAGTGAGTTATTGTAAAAACAAAAATAAAAAATAATAAGCACCTATATCCATTAAGTTATATTCACTAAGTTGTTCTTCAGGTTTTTTTTTTAATCTGTTTATTCAGTTACATACTAGCACAGTATGTCCTTTGACTTAAAGTTGGTTACATGTTAGAGGATTCTAAAATGTTAGGCGACAAGCCAAACAATATAATTGGAATGGAGTTCCACAGCATAAAGTCAACACAGTATTTGAACTCCACCATTGCTTTCTCCACCGTCTCTACTACTACAGAGTTTGGCTACACAGTAACCAAACTCCACCGCCACTACTGAGCTGATAGAAATTAAAATTGGTGCCAAAGCTGGTGCCCTATTTTTGTGCCACAAATCACACCAAAATGACCTGCATCAAGGTAATCAAATTTGCTGACAACACCATCATCATTGACCTTGTAACTAAGAATGGCAGGCCTATCATCAGGAGGTTGAGATAATATGCTATTGGTGTAGGGAGAACAGGCTGGTCCTCAACACATCCAAAACCATTGAGATGATAGTCGACTTCAGAAAGCATGCCCCACCTCAACTCCAATCTACACTGATGGCACAGAGGTTGAATGAGTAGCCAGCGTGCTCCTTCTGGGCACAACCATCTCCAGTGACCTGAGCTGGTAGGCAAACACTGCCTTCTAAAATTAAGAACTACCCCATGGTGTAAAACAAGGACTTCTCTTCCTTCCTGCAGTTTTTTTGTTTGTTTCACCAGATGATCCATGGAAGGTTACTTTTTTTTATTTTTTATTGGGTAGGGATGCTGGATGGCACCTACTCTTAGTTAAGGAGTTGATTGTTGCCATTGATAGTGATGTCTGTATTGTATTACAGACCTAGCTGAGCGGTGGTGTGAATAGAAATACCTGAGCCACTGGGTTGTGTTCTGTGATGCAGTGAGTGCACTTTCTTCACACCATTACCACCTACCATCTGCTATGAGAGAGCTCCATGCATGCCAAAGGCACTTCCGGCAGAAGTGAACGGAGCTCACTTGACAAACTCTGCTTCAAGGCGACTGAATGGTTGGCGGCAGGATCTCATGACCCTGGGGCAGCACCGTCCCAAGAACCGCAGGTTTTAACCTGCCGGGAAACCATGCTGCAAGGCATTGTGGACGATTGAGCAGACAGTGGCATCCACCCATGCAGAGCAGCAGGAGACACCCATGACTAGTAACCCTGAACAATGTGAAAGGCAGCCAGTAAGAGGTTTTAAGGCATCATATTTTCTTTACTCTGTAGTCACTATATGCATTTGTTAGTCAGACTTATGTGCTAAGAGAAGTGGCTTATGGTTTTTTCCAGAAAACAACTGGCCAAGAGTACTTCCAAATACTTAAAGGAACACTATTGATTAACATGTTTTTTTCCATTGAGATAGGAATAGTTTGGGGAGTGCTTTTTAGGTGGCCATACATCAGGCGACTTGGTGGCCAAACGACCATCCAATTTGATTATTGTAATCGAATGAAAATCGGTGCCGCCAAGTGCATGCCTGACTGACAATGCGACCATTCTTGATAGTGCATGCTGCAAGATATTGGGCCAACTTGCTCAGTCGGGTGCGCGGTGGGAATGGCGTGCAATTTCCCAACGAACATGACGAAACCCCAGATGCTGTGCCCTCCTAATGAAATGTCCCCCCGTGCCCCATGTTATGTATATATTACTTGACTGTCAGTGGCCTGCGCTTGCCCCTCTGCTACTCCGGGCGCATTTCCCTCTTCATACACGACGCCCCATGTGACGTCACACAAACGCGCCCTTACTAGGAAACCACATGGGGCGTGCGTGTATGCAGAAGAGGAATCCCGGGAAGCCAGCTGGGGACAAGTGGAGGCTGCGGACAGGTAATGTATATCTACATGGGGCACGGGGGGGACATTTACATTAAGGGAGCACAGCAGCAAGGTAACGGATGTGGCGCATAAGGCAACTTCAGCATGTAATTGATCGGGAATCGGCCTGTGGTGTATGGGCAGCTGACATATCTCTCTCTTATCAGATTCAATAAGAGAGAGATTTGTCTCTTGGTGGAATCTGACCATACATCACTAGATGTATGGCTACCTTTAAGTATGGGTGTATGCATTTAAGTGCTTATCTCTTTGTTTATTGTTATCAAATTCTTTTCACACTTCAGCGTCACCAATTCTTACACCGGAGTGAACCAAGAGGGGAGGGGGAGTTCCCTCACACTTCATCTTTTAGCCCTGTGTGTGTGAGAAAGCTCTCAGCAGCTGCAACTGCTGTGTCTCTGAGAGCTGTTTGCAGAAAGCAGAAGGAAATGTAACTTATGTGCAAAATAAACATTTGTAATAGTATGTGAAACCCAACACCAGACAGGCTTTTCATTTAACTCTGCTTCAATATTACACTGTTCTTAGCATGTCAGACTGCAGAGATTCATCTATTCAAATGAAACATTCCAAACGTAGCTTTTGCCTTTGATATTTAACATGAAAAGTAGGAAAATGTTTACACAGCTACTTAGACATTATTAGTGCATTTTGTCATTTTAGAACACTTGGTTTGATAGTGTTCTTTTAAAGTGTGTGAAGTGCAATTGTAGACTGCCTAAGGGGGCTACCCATAACCTATGTATTGATTGTTACAATTGAGCTAAGGGTATTGCAGTCCCTAGGCATGAAGCTACAACGGTAGAGTTACTTGATTTAATATTGTATTTAAAAGATGAACTTACTACTACATTTCTGCATTTGGGGTGGTGTTACTTTCTCTTCCCTTACAAACAGTTCTGACTGAACTACAGCAACAATTTAATATACAGCCTCAGCAATCACACAATGTCCAGCAGCCTGTGGCCCAAACCTCTACTAGTGTTTTGGGATAGGTAGCTCAGACTAGTTCAGGCCATATGGATACTGTTCATTTGTTGTCTGATGTTTCTGTGGTATCCACTCTTCCTCAGTTTTCCTCGGGATCACAGGTCTGATCAGGGTCTCAGGATCAGGGTTTACCTACAAACCTTCCATTACCTGCTGTTAGTCCTTCTCACCTTTCTGTGAAGGATGTGTACAGAGGATTCATGGGAGGAGAGGGGAGCTGAGATATCTGATTCATCCCTAACACCGTCATCTATCAAAACCCAGTGTTATTTGTTTAGTGCAGGGGATACATCCTTTGTACTTTTTAAAGGATACCCGAAGTGACATGTGACATGATGAGATAGACAAGGGTATGTACAGTGCCTAGCTTACAAATAACTATGATGTGTTCCTTTTTTTTCTTTCTCTGCCTGAAAGAGTTAAATATCAGGTATATAAGTGGCTGACTCAGTCATGACTCAGACAGGAAGTGACTACAATGTGACCCTCACTGATAAGAAATTCCCCTTTTTATCTCTTTCCTGCTCTCAGAGGCCATTTTCTGCTAGGGAAGTGTTTTATAGTTGGAATTTCTTATCAGTGAGTGTCACACTGTAGTCACTTCCTGTCTGAGTCAGGACTGAGTCAGCCACTTACATACCTGATATTTAACTCTTTCAGGCAGAGAAAGAAAAAAAAGGAACACAGCATAGTTATTTGTGTGCTAGGCACTGTACATACCCATGTCTATCTCATAATGTCACATGTCACCTTGGGTATCCTTTAAAAGCTGCTTACAACAAATTGAGGAAAGTCGTCACTCTGTTTTTGCACAGGATTGTATTTATAGGGAACTGGAGAATCAAGAGTCCAGAGTTTCTCCAGTTTATAGAGCAATCAAAAACTTCAATGGAAAGACCCGGAGAATAAAACTGTTTATCCCCAGATCTTATAAATGCAGATTTCCCTTTAAATTAGAGGATCAGGAACCATGATCCAAATGCCCTAGACGCAGTGCTTCCTTAATCCAGTACTCCATCCAGCAGTGGCTGGATGGTGTACTGGTTAAGGGCTCTGCCTCTGACATGGGAGACCTGGGTTCGAATCTCGGCTCTGCCTGTTCAGTAAGCCAGTAATTCAGTAAGGAGTTCATTGGGCAAGACTCCCTAACACTGCTACTGCCTACTGAGTGCGCTCTAGTGGCTGCCTCGCAAGCGATTTGAGTCCGACAGGAGAAAGACGCTATACAAATACTGCCATTATTACTCTAAGGATACTGATTTATACTTTGAGCATACGAGGTCTCTGAAGGAACCCATAAGAAGGCTTAAGGCCCGTACCCATCTCACAATTTTTCAGATGATTTTTTCAATGACCAATGATTTTTTGAGCGATGAGCGGCCGTTTCCATTATCTCACGACGTGGGTATAGGCGCACGATCACGCAAATGTCATTTAGCTCCACACAGCGATATTGCCCGTCGTCACGGATTGTATCTTTAAGATCCCTGACGACTCCCGCGCAAAGTATTGCAATGACTTGAGGTCTGGTTTACACCCGTCTTCTGTTGTCACGTGATGTTGCGCATAACCGCTGGCTGGAAGATGGATCAGGAAGCACTCATAGTCAAGAAGATGTCGATGGATCCATCTTCCTGTGTCGCAAGGTAAGTATGTAGCTTTAGACCTTATTGAAGATGGCCTGGGATTCAGTGGCATTTTCATTCAAACCAGCCATTGCATCCAACACTTGCAATACTGTTACATATTTATTTGTTAGATAAAGTATAGCAGAAGCAAGAAACTTCAGGGGAAGGAAGAATACAAGAGACTGGTGCACAGTTACAATAAATGTTTGCTTGAGGGTTGTGGCTGGATGGTGTAATGGTTAAGGGCTCTGCCTCTGACGCATGAGACCAGGGTTCGTATCTCGGCTCTGCCAGTTCAGTAAGCCAGCACCTATTCAGTAGGAGACCTTAGGCAAGTCTCCCTAACACTGCTACTGCCTACAGAGCGCGTCCTAGTGGCTGCAGCTCTGGCACTTTGGGTTCGCCAGGAGAAAAGCGCGATATAAATGTTATTTGTCTTGTCTTGTCTTTTTATTCTGTCAAAGAGAGTAATTCCAGGAGTTAGAGTGTGTACTTCCTGTTTCTATAGAAAGAAAGGTTGATACAGCTGTGTCTCAAGACTCCACTAGATGATGTCATAGATTTGAGACACAGGAAGAATCCCTGATCATTGCTTGCATGCTCCACTCCACAAGCTGGGGACACAGGTAGTCTTGAGCAGCGCATTCTGCACACCATGTTGCAGGGGAAGTGGGGCACGGACACATCAGGGAGCCAGCTGGCAAGATTAGGATCACTAGTGCACAATGCTTAAGCTCCTCTGCCAGTAACAAAACCTGCTCCACCATCCGTTCTGCTCCATTGACCCGCATATACAGTGGGATGCGAAAGTTTGGGCAACCTCATTAGTTGTCATGATTTTCCTGTATAAATTGTTGGTTGTTACGATTAAAAATGTCAGTTAAATATATCATATAGGAGACACACACAGTGATATTTGAGAAGTGAAATTAAGTTTATTGGATTTACAGAAAGTGTGCAATAATTGTTTAAATAAAATTAGGCAGGAGCATAAATTTGGACACTGTTGTCATTTTATTGATTCCAAAACCTTTAGAACTAATTATTGGAACTCAAATTGGCTTGGTAAGCTCAATAACCCCTGACCTACATACACAGGTGAATCCAATCATGAGAAAGAGTATTTAAGGGGGTGAATTGTAAGTTTCCCTCCTCCTTTAATTTTCTCTAAAGAGTAGCAGCATGAGGGTCTCAAAACAACTCTCAAATGACCTGAAGACAAAGATTGTTCACCATCATGGATTAGGGGAAGGATACAGAAAGCTGTCTCAGAGATTTCAGCTGTCTGTTTCCACAGTTAGTAACATATTGAGGAAATGGGAGACCACAGGCTTAGGCCAAGTTAAGGCTTGAAGTGGCAAACAAAGAAAAATCTCGGATAGACAGAAGCGATGGATGATGAGAACAGTCAGAGTCAACCCACAGACCAGCACAAAAGACCTACAACATCATTTTGCTGCAGATGGAGCCATTGTGCATCGTTCAACCATTTGGCGCACTTTACACAAGGAGATGCTGTATGCGAGAGTGATGCAGAGGAAGCCTTTTCTCCGTCCACAGCACAAACAGAGCCGCTTGAGGTATGCTAAAGCACATCTGGACAAGCCACCTTTATTTTGGAATAAGGTGCTGTGGACTGATGAAACTAAAATTGAGTTATTTGGGAATAACAAGGGGCGTTATGTTTGGAGGAAAATAACACAGCATTACAAGAAAAACACCTGCTACTTACGGTAAAATATGGTGGTGGTTCCATCATGCTGTGTGGCCAGTGCAGGGACTTGGAATCTTGTCAAAGTTGAAGGATGCATGGATTCCACTCAGTATCAACATATTCTGGAGACCAGTGCCCAGGAATAAGTGACAAAGCTGAAGCTGCACCCGGGGCTGGATCTTTCAACAAGACAACATTTCTAAACACTGCTCAAAATCCACTAAGGCATTCAAGTACAACGTTCTGGAATGGCCATTTCAGTCCCCAGACCTGAATATAATTGAAAATCTGTGTTGTGAGTTAAAGAGAGCTGTCCATGCTCAGAAGCTATCAAACCATGAACTAGAGATATTTTGTAAAGAGGAATGGTCTAAAATACCTTCAAATACCTTCAACCAGTATCCAGACTCTCATTTGATCCTACGGGAAGTGTTTAGAGGCTGTAATGTCTGCAACAGGAGGATCTACTAAATATTGATTTCATTTCTTTTTTGTGGTGCGCAAATGTATGCACCTGTCTAATTTTATTTAAACAATTATTGCACACTTTCTGTATATCCAATAAACTTCATTTCACTTCTCAAATATCGCTGTGTGTCTCCTAGATGGTATATTTAACTGACATTTTTTATCGTAACAACCAACGATTCATACAGGAAAATCATGATGATTAACAAGGTTGTCCAAACTTTCGCATCCCACTGTATAACCGGGATGTGTTCTTTATATGTCTGTATCTCACACAAAATTTGTTACTTAGAGGAACTGCCGCGAAAAGCTTAACATTAAAAACGCATACAAATAAGAAGTACATTTCTCCCAGAGTAAAATGTGCCATAAATTACTTTTCTCCTATGTTGCTGTCACTTACAGTAAGTAGTAGAAATCTGACTTTACAGACAGATTTTGGACTAGTCCATCTTCTCATAGGGGGGTTCTCAGGGTTTTCTTTATTTTTATAAACACTTAGTGAATGGCAGTTGCTCCGTCCAACTGCCAAAATAGTGTGCAGCGAGCAGGGAGGCTGGCCAGCATCTTTGCATTAATCATTTTCAGAGAATGTCTTTATAAAGAATAAAGTCCATGCTGAGAATCCCTCATGAAGAGATGGACTAACCCAAAACCTGTTGGTAATGTCAAATTTCTACTACTCACTGTAAGTGACAGCAACATAGGAGAAAAGTAATTTATGGCTTCTTTTCTTTTGGGAGAAATGTACTTCTTATTTGTGTGTATTTTCAATTTTAGGATTTTCGCGACAGTTCCGCTTCAATAATTCAAGTAAATCCAAAATGCCAAATTTTATATTATTAATTTGTGCATCCATTATGTATTAATTTGTATATGTAAAAGTCTGGATGCAACTTCCTTTTAGTGGAATTGGATACGTGCTCCGAGAATCTGCAGCATGGATCTGATTCTTTTCCTGGGTTGCATTGCATCACGAATGAGAATTTCCAGTTAATGGAAACCACTCCATTGACTTGCATTGGTTTCAGTTCGGATGTGATGCGATCATTGCATCGGATCGGGGCTAGTGGAAACAAGCCCTAACTGGTTCTTATTTTAAAATTTTGAATATAATTGTAATATTAACTAATTATACTGCAGTACACAAAATTACAGATTCTTCCTCAGTTTTTGGAATGCTACTGTGATTTGATTTTGACATTATCCATATTTAAATTATCCATATTCATAGTTTCTAAGTCATGTGTCTCTTCTTTTGATTACAGATTGCATGTTAGTTTTTTTAGTTTATAATGGCAGTTAGAAGAGTGATCTTCACGTGTACTGCAATTTATTTTACTTAATTAAAAGATTGCATATTAGGAACTTAATCTGAGTAGATAATTATAATATTGCTCCTAATAAACATTTACTTTCTTTAGAAAACAAATTGACATTTCCTTTCTCCAGGGTTAGGCCAAACTAGCAGAATGCTACACGTAATTACAATGTTACATTTCAAGCAGGCATGTAATAATCATAAATGTGACAGTTCTAATAAGACGAGCAATTAATTATGCAGCTGCTGCTTCCTTTTCTTATAATGTAATTTTATTCATGAATCCCACCCTGTTTCATATATTAAGGAACACTTTAATATGGACTGTATATTGAAGTATTTATTTGCAAAAGTTAGGGTTACATTCATGTTTTATTTAATTTACTATTTATGTTTTACATTTATACAAATAAAACGAGCAAAGAAAGATTCTATGCAGTAAAGTGCTTGGCTTTTCGTTCCAAGGTCTGCACAAAGGGGCATGAAGTATGAATGGAGAAAAAGAGATTTTAATATCTTTTTTAGAAGGGGTTTGTTCACAGTAGCAGTGGTTAGATTTGGAAGTAGTTACCACAGCAGGAGAGGTAGCTATTATAAATTCTATACCTGCATTGAAAGTGGAGCAGGGTATTTGCCTTACTTTGAAGGGTATACACACTATTGTTGCTAGGTGAGAGGATGTGATACCTTGATCCAGTCGAAGAGATAGTTTCTGACCTTGTGGTTCTTCTTTCCTTTGCTTTGCAGTACAGTGATTTTAAAGGCTCATACACACAACCAACTTAATGCACAACCAACTTCACAAGATGACCAACTGTACAACAAGTACATGCACACATGCCAATCAAATAAACAACCAACTCACTTAAATACTATGTGCACAAGCTAAACAACAAAATACACAACATGTCTGCATTCAAAAACAACAAAGCTGTTCAAAAGACTTGGCAAACAACCTGTTGGTCTGGTTGTTTGCTAGCCGTACACACACCCAACTTATCTTCCAACAGACAAGTTTGGAAGATAGTTGGACAGATTGTTGGTATGAGCCTGTAGAGGGTGAACCTGATGGATGCAGGTCTTTTTTTTCAAAGTAGGGAACTATGTAAATACCAACACATTTTTCAAGCACCAAAAAAATGATGCTCATATTATATCCTGTTCATTAACGTGCCTCACCGCTCCTCTGGAATCCCCTTGCAAGCCACATCCATCACTCTCCAACATTTGAAATCTTTAAAGAGACACTGAAGTGAAAAAAAATGATATAATGAACTGGTTGTGTAGTACGGTTAATTACTAGAAGATTAGTAGCAAAGAAAATATTCTCATATTTTTATTTTAAGTTCTATAGTGTTATTTTATAACATTCCATCATTCTCTAATATTTGCAGTTTGCACACTACTCGGCATTCTAAATGATTTTGTCTACGGAGGACAGTTCAAAAGTTCTCTGGCCTGCTCTGTAGAAAGAAAATACAGTGACTGACAGTTGAGATAACAAGCTTGAGAAGACTTTGAAAGTCGTGGAGCTCAATGGCTCTTTTGCATAGATAACAAGTGGAGTTTATTAACTCTTCCTGTACTGGAGACAATATTAGACTTATGTCTCTGCTCCTTAGGTTTTATTTCTTAACTGTACTACACATACAAATCATTATATCATCAATTCTTTTTTCTTCAGTGTCTCTTTAAGTGTTCCCTCAAAACTCACTTTTTCTGACAAGGCCACTACACATACAGTACAATATGGTACAAGCAAATTAACCTTGGAAATAAATGCAGCATTGACCTATAAGAATCCCAGGGGCAATACAAAGCACACAAGTGTAAAACTCATTAAAGAGACTCCGTAACAAAAATTGCATCCTGTTTTTTATCATCCTACAAGTTCCAAAAGCTATTCTAATGTGTTCTGGCTTACTGCAGCACTTTGTACTATCACAGTCTCTGTAATAAATCTATGTATCTTTCCCCTGTCAGACTTGTCGGCCTGTGTCTGGAAGGCTGCCAAGTTCTTCAGTGTTGTGGTTCTGCTATGAACTCCCCCTTCCAGGCCCCTTTATGCACACTGCCTGTGTATTATTTAGATTAGGGCAGCTTCTCTCTTCTCTCTTATCTTTTACAAGCTGGATAAATCTTCCTCTGAGCTGGCTGGGCTTTCACATACTGAGGAATTACAGACAAAGGCAAAGCTGTTTGCATGAAGAAACGAGCAGCCTGAAACTTCAGTGCATGAGAACTGCAGGGGGAAAGAAACACACAAATGATCTCTTGAGATTCAAAAGGAAGGGTGTATACAGCCTGCTTATGTATGGATGTATTTTCTATGTGTGGACATACTGTACATCAACCTACTTCCTGTTTTGGTGGCCATTTTGTTTGTTTATAAACAAACTTTTTAACCACTTCCCAACTGGGGGGTTTTACCCCTTGACCACCAGAGCAATTTTCACCTTTCAGCGCTCCTTCCATTCATTTGTCTATAATTTTATCATTACTTATCGCAATGAAATGAACTATATCTTGTTTTTTTCGCCACCAATTAGGCTTTCTTTAGGTGGGACATTATGCCAAGAATAATTTTATTCTAAATGTGTTTTAATGGAAAAATAGGAAAAAATGAGGGAAAAAATTTATTATTTTTCAGTTTTCGGCCTTTATAGTTTTTAAATAATGTATGCTACTGTAATTAAAACCCATTAAATGTACTTGCCTATTTGTCCCGGTTATAAAACCGTTTAAATTATGTCCCTATCACAATGTTTGCCGCCAATATTTTAATTGGAAATAAAGGTGCATTTTTTTTCAGTTTTGCGTCCATCCCTAATTACAAGCCCATAGTTTATAAAGTAACAGTGTTATACCCTCTTGACATAAATATTTAAAAAGTTCAGTCCCTAAGGTAACTATTTATGTATTTTTTTAAAATTGTAAATTTTTTATTTTTTTTTTTAATTACAAAAAAATAATTTAGGGAGTGTGGAAGGTAAGGAGTTAATTTTTTTGTGTAAAACTAGTTTATTTGTGTGTAAAAAATGCTTAGGGTGTAGTTTTACTATTTGGCCACAAGATGGCAACAGTAACATTTTGTTTCATGCGACCTGCAAGCGTCCTTCTGGACACTTGCAGGAAGTAGAAAGAGGCTGGGAGTTTGCTATTTCTCACAATGATCGCGCTGCTCAGCCGAACGGCAGCGGATCATTGCGGGGCTTAGATCAACGAACGGAAATGGATTTTCCCGTTCGTTGATCTCTGGGCGAGCGGGCGGCGGCGTGTTTACTAGCGGCGGGCGGCGTGTTTACGAGCGGGAGCGCGGGCAGCAGCGGGAGCGCAGAAAGTCAGGATTTCTCCGTCCCTGGGGGTTAAAGGATGGAAAAAGGGACGGAGAAATCCGTACGGGCGGGGGTAAAGTGGTTAAAACTGTTTTTAACCACTTTTAATGCGGCGAGGAGCGGCAAAATTGTGTCAGAGGGTAATAGGAGATGTCCCCTAATGCACTGGTATGTTTACTTTTGTGCGATTTTAACCACTTGAGGACCGCCCCCAGCCGATGGGCGGCGGCAAAGTCCGGGCCCAAACGACCGCAATACGCCCATCGGCGGGGGCGGCTGCGTGGGTGGCTATGCGGCGATCGCGTCATTCGTGACGCGATCAGCCGCCGGGGACTGGCTCCGCCCACCGCTCGTAGTAACCCGCCGGCCGTTCGGAAGCGCCGGCGGGTTACTAGCACCCGGATCGCCGCATGGAAATTGTATAATAGGCTTTGTAATGTATACAAAGCCTATTATACTGGCTGCCTCCTGCCCTGGTGGTCCCAGTGTCCGAGGGACCACCAGGGCAGGCTGCAGCCACCCTAGTCTGCACCCAAGCACACTGATTTCCCCCCCCCTGCCCCCTGATCGCCCACAGCACCCCTCAGACCCCCCCCTGCCCACCCCCCAGACCACTGTTTGCACCCAATCACCCCCCTAATCACCCATCAATCACTCCCTGTCACTATCTGTCAACGCTATTTTTTTTTTATCCCCCCCCCTGCCCCCTGCCCCCTCCTGATCACCCCCCCCACCACTCAGATTCTCCCCAGACCCCCCCCCAGACCCCTCCCCCCGTGTACTGTATGCATCTATCCCCCCTGATCACCTGTCAATCACCTGTCAATCACCCGTCAATCACCCGTCAATCACCAGTCAATCACCCCCTGTCTCTGCTACCCATCAATCAGCCCCTAACCTGCCCCTTGCGGGCAATCTGATCACCCACCCACACCAATAGATCGCCCGCAGATCCGACATCAGATCACCTCCCAAATCCATTGTTTACATCTATTCTCTCCTCTAAACACCCACTAATTACCCATCAATCACCTATCAATCACCCCCTATCACCACCTGTCACTGTTACCCATCAGATTAGACCCTAATCTACCCCTTGCGGGCACCCAATCACCCGCCCACACGCTCAGATTGCCCTCAGACCCCCCTTTATCAATTCGCCAGTGCAATATTTACATCTGTTATTCCCTGTAATAACCCACTGATCACCTGTCAATCACCTATCAATCACCCCCTGTCACTGCCACCCATCAATCACCCCCTGTCACTGCCACCCATCAATCAGCCCCTAACCTGCCCCTTGCGGGCAATCTGATCACCCACCCACACCAATAGATCGCCCGCAGATCCGACATCAGATCACCTCCCAAATCCATTGTTTACATCTATTCTCTCCTCTAAACACCCACTAATTACCCATCAATCACCTATCAATTACCCCCTATCACCACCTGTCACTGTTACCCATCAGATTAGACCCTAATCTGCCCCTTGCGGGCACCCAATCACCCGCCCACACCTCAGAACGTCCTCAGACCCCAGCCCTGATCACCTCGCTAGTGCATTGCTTGCATCTATTTCCCCCCTCTAATCACACCTTGAGACACCCATCAATCACCTCCTGTCACCCCCTAGCACACCTACCCATCAGATCAGGCCCTAATTTGCCCCGTGTGGGCTCCTGATCACTCGGCCAAACCCTCAGGTCCCCCTCAGACCCCCTTCCGATCACCTCCCCAGTGCATTGATTGCATCTATTTTCCCCTCTAACCGCCCCCTGAGACACCCATCAATCACCTCCTGTCACCCCCTAGCACTCCTATCCATCAGATCAGGCCCAAAACATCCTGTCATCTAAGAGGCCACCCTGCTTATGACCGGTTCCACAAAATTTGCCCCCTCATAGACCACCTGTCATCAAAATTTGCAGATGCTTATACCCCTGATCAGTCATTTTGAGAAATTTCGTTTCCAGACTACTCACAGTTTTGGGCCCGTAAAATGCCAGGGCAGTATAGGAACCCCACAAGTGACCCCATTTTAGAAAGAAGACACCCCAAGGTATTCTGTTAGGTGTATGATGAGTTCATAGAAGATTTTATTTTTTGTCACAAGTTAGCGGAAATTGATATGTATTGTTTTTTTTTTCACAAAGTGTCATTTTCCGCTAACTTGTGACAAAAAAAAAATCTTCTATGAACTCACCATACTCCTAACAGAATACCTTGGGGTGTTTTCTTTCTAAAATGGGGTCACTTGTGGGGTTCCTATACTGCCCTGGCATTTAAGGGGCCCTAAACCGTGAGCAGTAGTCTAGAATCCAAAGGCCTCAAAATGACCTGTGAATAGGACGTTAGGCCCCTTAGCGCACCTAGGTTGCAAAAAAGTGTCACACATGTGGTATCGCCGTACTCAGAAGAAGTAGTATATTGTGTTTTGGGGTGTATTTTTACACATACCCATGCTGGGTGGGAGAAATCTCTCTGTAAAAGGACAATTGTGTGTAAAAAAAAATCAAACAATTGTCATTTACAGAGATATTTCTCCCACCCAGCATGGGTATGTGTAAAAATACACCCCAAAACACATTATACTACTTCTCCTGAGTACGGCGGTACCACATGTGTGGCACTTTTTTGCACCCTAAGTGCGCTAAGAGGCCCAAAGTCCAATGAGTACCTTTAGGATTTCACAGGTCATTTTGCGACATTTAGGTTTCAAGACTACTCCTCACGGTTTAGGGCCCCTAAAATGCCAGGGCAGTATAGGAACCCCACAAATGACCCCATTTTAGAAAGAAGACACCCCAAGGTATTCCGTTAGGAGTATGGTGAGTTCATAGAAGATTTTATTTTTTGTCATAAGTTAGCGGAAAATGACACTTTGTGAAAAAAAACAATTAAAATCAATTTCCGCTTACTTGTGACAAAAAAAAAAAATCTTCTATGAACTCACCATCCTCCTAACGGAATACCTTGGGGTGTCTTCTTTCTAAAATGGGGTAATTTGTGGGGTTCCTATACTGTCCTGGCATTTTAGGGGCCCTAAACCGCGAGGAGTAGTCTTGAAACGAAATTTCTCAAAATGACCTGTGAAATCCTAAAGGTACTCATTGAACTTTGGGCCCCTTAGCGCAGTTAGGGTGCAAAAAAGTGCCACACATGTGGTATCGCCGTACTCAGGAGAAGTAGTATAATGTGTTTTGGGGTGTATTTTTCCACATACCCATGCTGAGTGGCAGAAATATCTCTATAAATAGACAATTGTGTGTAAAAAAAATAAAACAATTGTCATTTATGGAGATATTTCTCCCACCCAGCATGGGTATGTGTAAAAATACACCCCAAAACACATTATACTACTTCTCCTGAGTACGGCAATACCACATGTGTGGCACTTTTTTGCAGCCTAACTGCGCTAAGGGGCCAAAAGTCCAATGAGCATCTTTAGGCTTTACAGGGGTGCTTACAATTAGGCACCCCCCAAAATGCCAGGACAGTGAACACACCCCACAAATGACCCCATTTTGGAAAGTAGACACTTCAAGGTATTCAGAGAGGAGCATAGTGAGTCCGTGGCAGATTTCATTTTTTTTTGTTGCAAGTTAGAAGAAATGGAAACTTTTTTTTTTCTTTTTTTTGTCAGAAAGTGTCATTTTCCGCTAACTTGTGACAAAAAATAAAATCTTCTATGAACTCACCATGCCTCTCACTGAATACTTTGGGATGTCTTCTTTCCAAAATGGGGTCATTTGGGGGGTATTTGTACTATCCTGGAATTTTAGCCCCTCATGAAACCTGACAGGTGCGCAGAAAAGTCAGAGATGCTTGAAAATGGGAAAATTCACTTTTTGCACCATAGTTTGTAAACGCTATAACTTTTACCCAAACCAATAAATATACACTGAATGGGTTTTTTTTTATCAAAAACATGTTTGTCCACATTTTTCGCGCTGCATGTATACAGAAATTTTACTTTATTTGAAAAATGTCAGCACAGAAAGTTAAAAAAATCATTTTTTTGCCAAAATTCATGTCTTTTTTGATGAATATAATAAAAAGTAAAACTCGCAGGAGCAATCAAATAGCATCAAAAGAAAGCTGTATTAGTGACAAGAAAAGGAGGTAAAATTCATTTAGGTGGTAGGTTGTATGACCGAGCATTAAACCGTGAAAGCTGCAGTGGTCTGAATGGAGAAAAAGGCTCTGGTCCTTAAGGGGCGAAAAGACTGTGGTCCTGAAGTGGTTAACAATACAGATTCTCTTTAAAGTCTTCTACCCTTGCTAATTATTGCTTTATTTATTTTCTTATGTTCAGTAATTATCAATACATGAAACTATCTCCTATTTGAATCCTCCATAGGAAATAACCAGTGTGCTCACCCAAGTTAAAGGGGAACTTCAGCCTAAACAAACATACTGTCATTAAGTTACATTAGTTACATTAGTTATGTTAATTAGAATAGATAGGTAGTATAATTTTGTGCGTACGTTAAAAAGGGGCGCTGGGAAAAAAGGGCGCCGGGTTTTTAACGATAAGCATGGATAACGTTTAAAAATGTATTGTACGGTATTTCGTTTAAAATTAATGTTTTTTAAAGTTATAAATCATTGAATAATGTGCATTAAATCGGCAATTGTAAAAACGTTAATCTTTCGTTAAAATACTGAAACGTATAATAACGTTAAAAAAAAAAATTACTAAGTAACCCTCCCTGTACCTACCCCTAACCCCTAGACCCCCCTGTTAGTGCCTAAACCTAAGACCCCCCTGTCGGTGCCTAAACCTAAGACCCCCCTGTTGGTGCCTAAACCTAAGACCTCCCTGTTGGTGCCTAAACCTAAGACCCCCCTGTTGGTGCCTAAACCTAAGACCCCCCTGTTGGTGCCTAAACCTAAGACCCCCCTGTTGGTGCCTAAACCTAAGACCCCCCTGTTGGTGCCTAAACCTAAGACCCCCCTTTTGGTGCCTAAACCTAAGACCCCCTGTTGGTGCCTAAACCTAAGACCCCCCCTGTTGGTGCCTAAACCTAAGACCCCCCTGTTGGTGCCTAAACCTAAGACCCCCCCTGTTGGTGCCTAAACCTAAGACCCCCCTGTTGGTGCCTAAACCTAAGACCCCCCTGTTGTTTTTTTCGTTTAAAAATAATGTAAAAAAAAAAAAAAAGTACTGTTTTTCGTTTAAAAATAATGTTTGAAAAAAAATATTGTACTGTTTTTCGTTTAAAAATAATATTTAAAAATGTATAAATAATTAAATAATGTGTAATCATGAGAAGCAGTAATAAAACATTAAGTCTCCGGGCGCCGCTTTTAAAACGTTATTTTTCACCGGCGCCCTTTTTTCCTATCGGGCGCCCATTAAACGATATTTATTATAGGAGTGAATGGCGGCGCCCGATTTGTCCACTAGCCTCAGGCGCCCGAATTTACTGTTTCCTAATTTTGTACCCACCCTGTTTTAAAAGAACAGGCAAATGTTTGTGATTCATGGGGTCTGCTATCTTTGTCATGGGGGCAGCCATCTTTTTGGTTGAAAGGAGGTGACAAAGAGCATAAGACACAGTTCCAACTGTCCTGTGTCCTGATAACCCCTGCCAGCTGCACGCACTAGGCTTCAAATGTCAAATTCAAAATGTAAAGAAAAAAAAATTGCACCAAAACAGCAGAACGAGAACAACAACATCAGAAATCCCATCATGCTTTGCACAGCATCAGGGGAAAAAAGCCCGGGCAGTTTTCTTTTGTGCAGCTAAAAATGAGGCTTGTATAAGAGAAACAAAGTTCTGATACTGTGAAACTGTAAACACCAAGCCTTTTCAGTGCTGCTGAGTCGATTTTTAGTCCGAAGGTTTACTTTAAGTTAAAAAGAAAAACCGCAGTAAAATGTTGGTTTACACATTCCACTTCCATATAATGTTGATACTTTGCTATAGCACAACTGAACTGAACATTTGTTACAAGCTGGCTTCACAGTCAGTGGATATCTTCATTTTTATTTGCCCTCTTTGACATTTGCTGACTAGCTTTACAGTATTGACAAATACTGAATACGGAGCAAATGTAGACACATCCAGATATGTAAAAATGTTTGATATGCCCAAGATGAGGCATAATTGTTATATGAGAACATGATCCAAAGTGAAGCCCAATATTTATGTTTTATTTATACAATATTGACTGTTTTTATAATGATGAATATCCGTATCAGCATAACATTTTATGAAATAGCATTTTCCTGTGTTTATATATAGTATTACAATACTTTCTACCCAAATAAATTATTGCAGCCACCTAGAAATACTTTCAAAGTGGAAGAAACTGACAATATGTAAAAAAATGCAATGTACTTTTAAAAATGTGAAAAATCAAACAACCAAAATGTGTGCTTGTTGTAACCTTCCCTGCACACTACAGTCAACATTAATATGTATGACATTCATACTGCTTGTCAGGTTCCATCTTGCTAAGCAGCTATTGCTCAGGTCTCATGTAGTTTATAAGATTAGACAGTGCGAGGAATTGATCAGATTTCTATGCACCCTTTTAACTTAACTAATCTACTTTAGTTTCTTGTTTCTAGACTGTATAAATGCAATCTAGACCTCTGCATCAGACTCTGCATCAGACAATATAATGATAATAAAATGTGAAGCTGATGAAAATGTTTTGACTGCTTGCAATGTGAATTTACTTCTATAAGTCAGAAATAGGTGATTTTTTTTGGGGGTGTACAAAAAAGCATCAAAAGACATGAAGCTGAGCCTTGTAGACTACATGCATCTCACAGAAACAGACCACTGTAAGCCTTGCTTATATCCATTTATGAACCATGTTGAGGATGGAGTATTAAGATTACCTAAAGTGATTTCTCAGCCATTGGCCTCAATTCACTACGCTTATCTCCTGTCTTTAATAATGTTTCTAGTGTTATAACCATGGTGATGAGGCAAGTAGTATTCAGGAAACATTTTACCTCAGGCAAACCTAAACTTCTGTCTGTAAAGAGTTCTGTCAACTCTTCTGTCTTTAAATTAAGGAGAGATCTCTAAAGTTAACATTTCAAGCCCTAACCACTTAGCAACTTCTGCCACGCTTTTCTACGTCCCTGTTTGTAAACACCTATAAACACATGTAAACACTTGGTTCTGTTTTCTATTTTCAGAAAACTGAGTTAGTATAGCACCATCTTGTGGCCAAAAAGTAAAACTACTTCCAAATATATCATTATACACTTACCATAGAAAAATTAAATACATTTTCATTATTTTTAAAACTCCTTCACCCCTAAGGCCCCGTTCACACTTGCGTTTCTGTGCCAAACGGACCAGATGACCGGTAGTGTTGGGCGAACATCTAGATGTTCGGGTTCGGGCCGAACAGGCCGAACATGGCCGCGATGTTCGGGTGTTCGACCCGAACTCCGAACATAATGGAAGTCAATGGGGACCCGAACTTTTGTGCTTTGTAAAGCCTCCTTATATGCTACATACCCCAAATTTACAGGGTATGTGCACCTTGGGAGTGGGTACAAGAGGAAAAAAAAATTTAGCAAAAAGAGCTTATAGTTTTTGAGAAAATCGATTTTAAAGTTTCAAAGGGAAAACTGTCTTTTAAATGCGGGAAATGTCTGTTTTCTTTGCACAGGTAACATGCTTTTTGTCGGCATGCAGTCATAAATGTAATACATATAAGAGGTTCCAGGAAAAGGGACCGGTAATGCTAACCCAGCAGCAGCACACGTGATGGAACAGGAGGAGGGTGGCGCAGGAGGAGAAGGCCACGCTTTGAGACACAACAACCCAGGCCTTGCATGAGGACAAGAAGCGTGCGGATAGCATGCTTTGTACCACCATGCAGTCATAAATGTAATAAAGATAAGTGGTTCAATAAACAGGGACCACGCGGCAACGCTAACCCAGCAGCAGCACACGTGATGGAACAGGAGGAGGCGCAGGAGGAGAAGGCCACGCTTTGTGAGACACAACAACCCAGGCCTTGCATGAGGACAAAAAGCGTGCGGATAGCATGCTTTGTACCGCCATGTAGTCATAAATGTAATAAAGATAAGAGGTTCAATAAACAGGGACCACGCGGCAACGCTAACCCAGCAGCAGCAGCAGCAGCAGCACACGTGATGGAACAGGAGGAGGCGCAGGAGGAGAAGGCCACGCTTTGTGAGACACAACAACCCAGGCCTTGCATGAGGACAAAAAGCGTGCGGATATAGCAGCAATGCTTTTTGCCGCCATGCAGTCATAAATGTAATACAGATGAGAGGTTCAATAAACAGGGACCGGAAACGCTAAACCATCCCAGATGTTCATCGGTCATGTTACTTGGTTGGGGTCCAGGAGTGTTGCGTAGTCGTTTCCAATCCAGGATTGATTCATTTTAATTTGAGTCAGACGGTCTGCATTTTCTGTGGAGAGGCGGATACGCCGATCTGTGATGATGCCTCCGGCAGCACTGAAACAGCGTTCCGACATAACGCTGGCTGCCGGGCAAGCCAGCACCTCTATTGCGTACATTGCCAGTTCGTGCCAGGTGTCTAGCTTCATGCCCGGTTTCAGGTCCAGCGGTGCCAGCCACAAATCCGTCTGTTCCTTTATTCCCCTCCAAATTTCCTCCCCTGTGTGCTGCTTATCCCCAAGGCAGATCAGCTTCAGCAACGCTTGCTGACGCATGCCAACAGCTGTGCTGCACTGCTTCCACGATCCTACTGCTGCTGGTGCTGGGTTAGCATTTCCGGATGAGGTACAGCTTTGAGATGCGTTGGAGGAGAAGGAGTCAGAGAGGTAGGTGCTGCTGTTGTTATCCAGCTGTTTGCGGCGTGGGCAACACCCGCGCCGTAGCAGGTGAGGAATCGCTGCCAGGCTCCACAAGGTTCACCCAGTGCGCGGTAAGGGAGATGTATCGACCCTGGCCGAACGCACTCGTCCAGGTGTCAGTGGTGAGGTGAACCTTGCAGGCAACGGCATTCTTCAAGCTTCGGGTTATTTAGCTGACCACGTGCTCATGCAACTCAGGCACTGCAGAGCGCGCAAAGTGGTAGCGGCTGGGAACCACGTAACGTGGGATGGCCACTGACATCATGCCCTTGAAGCTGTTTGTCTCCACCACTCGATATGGCAGCATTTCGCAGGCCAGAAGCTTGGCTATGCTGGCTGGCTGTTACTGCCACGGCCCGGGGGTCATTTGCTGGCAATTTCCTCTTGTGCTCAAACATCTCAGAAACAGACAACTCAACCGTAGCGCTGCACACCGAAGGGCTGTTGGTTGTTGTGTTTGATGAACACTGGGAGACCTCAAGAGCACTAGTCCGGAAAGTGACAGTGTCAGCATCGTCTGATGTTTGTGAATGTTGTGAACCACGCAATGGCTGGGCTACTGCTGCTGCTGAGGCGGGTCTGGTGGTGAGTCTGGTGAACCCAAGGGAGGCAGTGTTGCTGGTGGTACCCTGTCCTGCCGCGTTTGCCCACAGAGTGGGATGTTTGGATAGAATGTGGCGGCTCATGCTGGTGGTGGAGAGGTTGTTAATACTTTTCCCCCTGCTCAGGCGGGTCTTGCACACCTTGCAAATCGCCATGGTAACATCCTCAGTGCAGTCTTCAAAGAAAGCCCAGACTTTAACTGGCTGAGGACTCGGACCTCGTGCGTGATGTGCTGGTGCTGCTTAACCCACTGCTGGACGCTTGAGAGGTCATCCAAGTAATTATCTGGTCCTGTTCTTTTGGATCTGTGAGGGTTGTTGTCCTGGACAACATGGGCAGTATTGAGTGGGTTTTCTTGGGTGCTCCCCTGTGGCCTGTACGTGAACCGTCAGGGGAAACACCTCTTCCCTTGCCCCTCCCTCTTTCACCGGATTTCTTCCTCATTTCACTTATCCTTAAAGTACACGCTGACTGGCAGCAGTACAGTGGCAGTACAGAAATGCTATACAGTGGTGGGTGAGCGGTGTACCACTATTGTCAGCAGTGACACAGAGCACAATGCTATACAGTGGCGGGTGAGCGGTGTACTACTGTTCCCAGCAGACACAGAGTGGAAGTAAACACAATGCTATATAGTGTGGCTGAGCCGTGTACACAGAGTGGCATTAAACACAATGCTATATAGTCTGCTATATAGTCACCCCGAACAGGGTGATGTTCTGCAGAACCCGAACAGTGGCAAACACTGTTCGCCCAACACTACTGGGAGGGAACGCAGATTTTAGTACCTAAACACACGATACAACATGTTTTCCGGGGTCGGACTCTGAGGCACATACAGATGGTCCCGATCATCATCCTCATCATACAACTCTTCTCCTGAGTCTGACCCACCCACCACCTCTGCCACCCCAACATCCCCAGACACAGACCCCTCATCGTCCTCAACATTAACTTGGGATGCTGGCCTGAGCCAGACCTCCTCCTCCACATCAGGCCCCATCATCTCCTCAATGGCAGCCCTCATTAATCGCTCTGGCGACGGACTGATGGACACAACGTTCTCCTCCGGGGAGGGCTGCTGCTGACCACTGGCTGCTGGGGTGGATGTTATAGCTTGCGTGGGGCGTTGGCTGTTGCTGTTGTTGGGAGTGCTGCTCACAGCGGAGGTCTCTGGGGAACTCATGTTGAGCTCATATAGTGGTTGACGGTGAGTGGAGTATTACTGATCCCAGCAATATACACACTGACTGGCAGAGTACGCAATGCTATATAGTGTGGCTGAGCGAGGTACACAGAGTGGCAGTAAACAGAATGCTATATAGTGTGGCTGAGCGAGCGGTGTACCACTATTCCCAGCAGACACAGAACAGTGAACAGAATGCTATATAGTGTGGCTGAGCGAGCGGTGTACCACTATTCCCAGCAGACACAGAACAGTGAACAGAATGCTATATAGTGTGGATGAGCGAGCGGTGTACCACTATTCCCAGCAGACACAGAACAGTAAACAGAATGCTATATAGTGTGGCTGAGCGAGCGGTGTACCACTATTCCCAGCAGACACAGAACAGTGAACAGAATGCTATATAGTGTGGCTGAGCGAGCGGTGTACCACTATTCCCAGCAGACACAGAACAGTGAACAGAATGCTATATAGTGTGGCTGAGCGAGCGGTGTACTACTGTTCCCAGCAGACACAGAACAGTACACAGAATGCTATATAGTGTGGCTGAACGAGCGGTGTACTACTGTTCCCAGCAGACACAGAACAGTACACAGAATGCTATATAGTGTGGCTGAACGAGCGGTGTACCACTATTCCAAGCAGACACAGAACAGTGAACAGAATGCTATATAGTGTGGCTGAGCGAGCGGTGTACCACTATTCCCAGCAGACACAGAGTGGCAGTAAACAGAATGCTATATAGTGTGGCTGAGCGAGGTACACAGAGTGGCAGTAAACAGAATGCTATATAGTGTGGCTGTGCAAGCGGTGTACTACTATTCCCAGCAGACACAGAGTGGCAGTAAACAGAATGCTATATAGTGTGGCTGAGCGAGGTACACAGAGTGGCAGTAAACAGAATGCTGAGCGAGCGGTGTACTACTATTCCCAGCAGCGACACACAATGACTGGGGGGGACCCTGGCTAGCGTGGCTGGAGCGCGAACTACCCTGCCTGCCTACCCAAAGCTAAACCCACAGACAAATGGCGGAGATATGACGTGGTTCGGGTATTTATTTACCCGAACCACGTGACAGTTCGGCCAATCAGAGCGCGTTCGGGTCCGAACCACGTGACCCGTTCGGCCAATCACAGCGCTAGCCGAACGTTCGGGGAACGTTCGGCCATGCGCTCTTAGTTCGGCCATATGGCCGAACGGTTTGGCCGAGCACCGTCAGGTGTTCGGCCGAACTCGAACATCACCCGAACAGGGTGATGTTCTGCAGAACCCGAACAGTGGCGAACACTGTTCGCCCAACACTAATGACCGGACCGGATCTGGTCCGGTTGCATCAGGTATGTATACGGCTGCGATCCGGATCCGTTTGGTAAAAGTTATAAATAAAACGATATAATTGTTGGGGTCTAGGAGGTCAGCAGAAGGTGCACCTGTAGAATCAGGTCCTCCGCTGTTTAGGCCTCACCTCCACCTCCGACATACTGCCAAACAGCTCCTCCACTCCAGAAATGCTTGGCCCATGTGTCCCCATCCAAAATGGCCGCTAGAATACGCATAGGAAGAGGGGTAGAACGTCAGGTGTTTGTAGCCAGTGTGTTCTGTGCTTTCCGTTTCCCATTGGTTTCTGTTTCCGGATGGTGTAGTCAGGCTCCGGTCCGGGTGCGTGGGCCAGATGATCCGGACCCGAAAAATAGCGAATGTTGGAAAAGTGTCCGGAGTCCGGATCCGATCCGGATCCGTTCTGTACGGAACGGATGCATGTTAATGTCCGCATAGACTTTGCATTGCTATGCGGAACGTACGTTCCGTTTGTACAGTATACGGTCCGGATCCGATCAGGCAAATCCGGACAGCGAACTCTAATGTGAACCAGGCCTAACCCAAAATAAAATATTATCGCCATACATTTTACTAGAGACACAATTTAAACATTGTAATAACCGGGACAAATTGGCAAATAAATTGTGTCTGTTTTATCTACAACAGCACATTTTATTTTTAAACTACAATTGCTGAAAGCTGATGTAATGATCCGCTCAGCTGGCTGCACAGGCAGACAGCTGTTTGACCATTCCTCTAGTCTGTGGGCTGCAGGTCTCTGGAAGAGAGACCTGTCTTTTCTTTGCAAGTTCCAGACCTGTTCTGCTGCTGAGGGATTTGCATACATTGGTTATGCAAATCACCTAGCTGCCTCCTTTGTAGGCTGGCAGTATAAAAAGCTTTGTTTTCCCAGAGTTCTTTGCTGGTCATCCCTTCATGGTTTGTTGAAACACTCCTAGAGTGTCAGCCGTGCTATTTCTTGTTAAAATTATCTTAGAGTAATTCTTGGGACTGCACTAGGCAGTTTCCCTAGTGCAGTTAGATTGTTATCTGTTTTGTCTGTATTGCCTCTCTGCTGCGATTGTCCTGTCACCAACGGTGGGCGTCAGGAAATCGTTCTGTCTGTCTGGGGGTGCTAACCAGAGCAGTGGTTGCTACTGGTAGCCCCTTCTGTTCCTCTTGCTTGGATCGCACTAGCCTCTTAGCGGTAGCGGCTGTGGATCCTTCTGATCTATGTTCTTGGAGTGTAAGCTGGAGCAGCTGTTGCTACCGGCTACCTCATCTGTCTGTCGTGCTTGGATTGCACTAGCCTCTAGCGGTAGTGGCTGTGGATCCCTCTGATCTGCTTTCTTGGAGTATAGCTGGAGCAGCGGTTGCTACCAGCTATCTCATCTGCCTGTCTTGCTTGGATCGCACTAGCCCCTGGCAGTAGCAGCTGTGGATCCTTCTGATCTGTGTTCCTGTTCCTGTACCCGGATCGCATTCGCTCTGGCGGAAAGAGCAGTAGATCTTCCCTAGCCTGTTCCTGATCCCGGATCGCACTCGCTCTGACGGAAAGAGCAGTGGATCTTTCCTCTCTTATTCCTGTTTTCCGTTTGTCTGTTTTGTCTGATACGAACGCTTGCTGTAGGCTCAGTGAGGTAACCGGTAAGCAAGCGCTCACGTCCTCTGTTTCGTGTTTGTCTGTCGGTGGTTAGTTAGGCGTGCTTGTCTCTGTTGCGCTTAACGTGCGGAGATCGCGCTGTAAACGCGTTCGCTATTGCGAATGAGTGCGGTGTTCGCGTTTAGTTAGCGTTTGTTATTTTCTCATTGTCGTTTGCTGTGCCTTTGCTACTCTTGAGTTTTGTTCTGATTAGTCTTGTGTCACTTCTGGCGATCGCCTTTCTCGCAATCGCGTTCTTGCTTTTGTTTCTTCTGATGTGTGTTCACCGTCGCAGGGTCGCGACTAGATTGGCGAACACACATTCATCCTGTACCTGTGCTCTTTCTCTTTAAGGGCTGTTCCGCCCCGCATTGTCTTAGATCTGTACAATTCCCATTTGGCATTTGTGGTTGTGCAGAGGCTGTGCTCGTCTGCACTCCACAGCGCCATCTTCCGGTGTGAATTACCCTCTGCTGGTGCATTGCACCTAGCCTGGGTTCACCCAATTATACACTTGTGGAGGGTTTTCGCTGTGTCAGTGCGCATCTTGTGCGCTGACCGCGAAAACGATTCTGCATACGTTTACAGCTGAGTAATGGTGATTCTTTTATTTTTTTCTTCTTCTTCCCTGTCAAATGCATATAAAATAATATAATTCTTAGCAAAAAATAATGTATAGATCATTTCAGTGTGGTAATTAGTGATAAAGTTATTACTGAATGAATGGGAAGAAATTTGAAGGGGGAAAAAACTGTGGTAGAGAAGTGGTTAAATTAACCACAGAATTCTAAAGTTAAAGACAGGCTGTTAATTAACTGCATGTGGAAATAACTACTGAGGAGTTAACTTAAGGTAGCCATACACTGGTCGATTTGCCATCAGATTCGACCAACAGACAGATCCCTATCTGATCGAATCTGATCAGAGAGGGATCGTATGGCTACCTTTACTGCAAACAGATTGTGTACCGATTTCAGCCTGAAACCGATCACAATCTGTTGTGGTGGTGCTGCCGCCGCTCCCCCCGCCCGCATACATTACCTGCTCCGCTGGTGCGACTGCCCCCGGTCACTGCTCTTCTTCTCTGTCTCTGCTCTGCTCTGCTCTGGTCTCCGGTATGCTTCCCTTCTTCCTGTCTGGGGGAAGTTTAAACAGTAGAGCGCCCTCTACTGTTTAAACTTCCTGCCGGGACAGGAAGAAGGGAAGCATGCCGGAGACCAGAGCGGACCAGAGCGGAGACGGAGAAGAGCGGAGACACGGGAGTAGCGCCGGCGGAGCAGGTAATGTATGCGGCTCTATTGCGTCTGTCGTCGGGCACTCGAACGCCGCTAGCGATGCGCTCTTTACCTGCGGGCGATCGACGGTTATTTTCTGCACGCCGCGATCGACGGGATCGGACGGAATGGATCGAAATTCGGCGTGTAGCGTGAACGATTGGCAGCAGATTCGATCCCAGTGATCGAATCTGCTGTCGAAACGGGCGCAAATCGGGCCAGTGTATGGCCACCTTAAGGGACTGAAGTAATAAGATAACTCTCTCACTGTAAAAACTTATCTCTACACCTTAATAAGGCAATCTTATTTAGTGAATTAACACTGAAAATACCAATTGATGTGTGGTGGTAAGTTTTCTCTTGCCTTATTATCACCAGCATGATCTTAGTGAATTGAGGCCATTATGGCAAGAGCAGGAGATAACTAATAGGAACAGTCTTACCTCGAGATAAGAGGTTAAGATTTTTATTGTTAGACACCAATAAAAAGACAACGTGTTTCACGGGACCTGCCCCTTCCTCAGGTCAATACGAGACAGTGTCTGAGCTGTGTATCTCTGTTTCAGAGCGCCAACAGCTTAATCAAAGTGCATCTATGTAATCATAAGAGTACTATCTGTTTCTTTTACACACTGAGTACTCACCAGGCCCCATTTCTCCAGGATTTAATGTTTAACTGGAGATGTTTGCCGAAGGTTGCATTATTTTAAGAGTAATGGTAGATCTAATTATAGTCCCTTTTGCTTTCTATGCAGCTCATTGATGTCTGCACTATCCTAGCACTCATAACTTTTTTGTTTTCTCCTTATAACTCAAACACTAGAATAGACTACTACACAAATCCTCCTGGCTGTATCCAACTCCCCTAGTATCAGGCCAATGACAATGACCTGAATTGTACATAGAGCGAAGATTCACTAGATTTTTTCCAGATCAATAACCCAAACAGTGCTCTAGACCTTTCTTAGTCTATCTTTCTAATATTTTTTTTTTAGTATTCTGGCAACAGATCCTTGAATTACTCTTTGATAGAATGGGATGCTCGATACCCCTGGAGCCCAAAGCATGTTTGCCTGGTATCTTTTATGAGAATCCCGTCTAAGTAAACTCTGATCTAGTAAACCCTCTGGCTATTGTCAGGGCCGGATTTCTGGAAAGGCCGAACAGGCCTGGGCCTTGGGCGGCTGCAGCCCAATGAAGCACCTGAACATAAGAGGAGTTGCTACATATGAAAGAGGAGGCTGAAAATGAAAATGAGCAACTCATGAAAAATAGGTACCGGATGCCACCAAGGCAGCTGGTTATTAAAGAGGGGCTGCAGTACATAGATAATACACATGAAAAAAGGGGCTGCACATGTAACGGGGGGGGGGGGGTGCAGCTGCACATAAAAGGGGAGCCACAGTACACTTTGCCTTGGAGAAGAAAAAGTATAAATCCGTCCTTGGCTATTGTAAACTCAGTCCTCAGGTCTCAGTCATGTACCTGTATGAATATACAATGTAAGACAAGTCCTGATCTAGTAAACTATTTGGCCAGGTTACTTGAAGCTACTATAAGGGGATTTTACTGTATTTGAAAAAAAAAAAAAACAAATACAAAAAACTTGTATGCACACAGGAATTGCCTGGAAAGAATTAATTATAAAATAATTTTTTATAGCAGGTGTGGGTCATAAACTGGTACCTTACAAGCCCCTAGCCTTCTAGTCTCTAGTTGCAAGCAATGGAAGTTCCTTGATGTAGCACATGGTACTGAGAGCCATTTCCTACTAACTTGCAGCAGTCAGCCTCTAATTCACTTACATTAACCTCCCTGGCGGTAAGCCCGACACAGTGTCGGGCTAGCCGCCGCAGGGGATCGCATTGCCCCGAGAGGATTTTTTTAAATAAAATGTGGTACCTTTTGTTAAGCTAGCACTTCACTAGCTATCTATGCCCCCCAAGTCACTCTGGTCCCCTTCGATCGCCCTCGATCACCTCCAGTATACGTACCCTGCAGGGATCCTGCGATGGCGCAGCCTCCCAGTCAGCACCCGGCTTCACTATAGGGAGGATCGAAACTGCGCATGACGTCATGTCCGATCATCGCCATAGCGACGAGGGATGCTAATTGGGAAGCTGTGGCTCTCGCGGGATCACGGACGGGTAAGTGTTGCCTGCGGCGATCGGGAAGGGGGGGAAGGGGAGGTGCCGGGAGACTTGGGCAGCATAGTTAGCCAGCCTAGTGCTAGCTAACATTAAAAAAAACACATTTAATTAAAAAAATCCCACGGATGCAGCCACTTAAACTGCGTGCCGCCAGGGAGGTTAAGATGTACATGCTTTCTAATGAAAGTGAATGGATAGCAGGCAGACCACTGTGAGTTGGGAGGATGCAGCTCTCACAGCAGTGATCCGATGTGCTATGTAGAGGTGCTTCCTTTGCTCAGAGCTCTGCAATCAAAGAAATATTGTGAATAAAGAGCATTATTTAGCAGAGAAGACTTGCTTTTCCATTTAGATGAAGCCTGGCAGGGATTTGAATAGCAAAGAAGTGTCGGCTCATATTCGAGCAGCATTTATATTCGGTATAAATATTAATAGCAAATAGATATGGGCGCTCATCAATCAAAAGTCTGTTTTTTTGTGTTTTTTTTTAAATAATTTTTTATTGCTATCCAAGCAAGAATACAGTATAGACAAATCATCCTCAGACAAGTGGATATCTTTGCAGGGATATCACTTTTACAGGGTCGCACACCGCTACATCAGGTAAGCTGGATGCATAACCAAGGTAGCAAGCCAAACTACCTTTGTCCAACACAAAAAAGTCCAAAGTAGGATAGCACAATGTTATGTATAACGTTGCTTTTTATTCCATCAATTTGTCAATACTGTAAAGCTGACAATCGTTTTAGGGCCACACAGGATCCCCTTTATTAAAGCACAGTAGTAGACAGGAACCAGTGACTGTCTACTACTGTGCTTTGATAAAGGGAATCCTGTGTGGCCCCAAAACAATTGTTTTGGGGCCACACAGCAACTTTGTGCAGAACATTGTTGTTAGGAAACATGTGAGGAGGTGTGTAGTCCAGAGGAGTCCCAAGACTTCCTACGGATACAGGAAAAACAGAGAGAGACCAGGAGCTCCTTATGGTGTAGTATATTATTGTCAAGTTCTGGATAAATACAAAGTGATGAGGTACTCACAAAGGTGGGTTGCAAGACCAGCAACCACAGTATAAAAACAAGTGAGGAAATCCCGTCCCCACTCAGGCTCTTTGTCTTCAATTGAAAAAACGACTGCTTGGGTACACAAAACAAACAATTTATAACAATCTCTTATAGCGAGGGACTGTAAACAATATCACTGGGAGGGAGAAGGCGCCCCAAAAAATGACCATGGATGTAATAAATATAAAATGGCTTATCTCTAAGAAGGGGCAACACTAATATAGGAAAGAAATTTTAATAATCAGACACAAAAACGATAATGTTTGGAAACAGACCACGTACTTGAGTTGTTGGAGACTGAAGTGTGGAAGGGAGCTACTCTTGCGGCTCTCCACCCAGTAACCCTGGAATGTGAACAGGACCACTAGGAAGCAAGGGGTAGAAGCGATAGCAAACCAACCAGCGTGACGACCAAGCATGTGACCTGGATGGCGTTGAAGCACTTCTGCTGGCTGAGTTCGGTGTTGCAATAACTCAGCAACCAGTGAGGACCACAGCCCAATACTGAACGGATCTGCGGGTGTCTGCAAGAGAGTAGACTTCGTGGAAGTTCTGAGATAGGCAATAAGGCGGATTCTCATACAAGCAAGGGTCGGTATGTGACGTACTCACGCATGTGTAACTATTTATGTGATGACTTGTACATGCACACACATGTTCGCGCGGCATGTGAAACGTGTACAACCCTACACCTTCTAGCACCAAGGCCTACATCGCTACGCACAGCATGCACGAAAACATACCGCCAGGATCCCACACTTAAGGGGCCAATGGAATGCCTCAGGACGCCTGCGGGGATCCGTTTGTACCAGCCGCTGGGTCTGCACAGTGAGTAATCGCGACAGGTGTGCTAACCTACTTTGGGGTTTTAGGGTTCTAACTCGTCACCACAGGTGCATACAGTACATCCACCATATCATAACATTAACTGCAGCCGCTGTGGTTTTAAATATAACTTAAACTGAGCTGTTTACAGTAAGAGTGCCTCCAGAGCCTGTTGTTCCCCTACTTCCCCCCTTCCTGTGCCATCGCACACACCCCGTTGAAGGGTTTTCAGTTCCCTTCCCATGTCTCTTCAGATTTCACGTTTACCCAGATACCTGCCTATTTTTTGAATCAAGAACCGTGAAGTATTTTGAATGAGTCATGATGCAAACAATTTGCTCCCTAGAGCGTGCCTTTACCAGAAATAATTTCCGTGTTATGTCTGATTCAATATTTTCGAAAATCTGCTTTGCAGCTGTATTTGTGCCTGCAATTTAATGTTCACAACACACTTTTGATTGGAACCTTTGATTTGGGTAAGATATTTAACAATTCTATTAAGGATGCATGCCAGGATTTAGAAACTAATTTTAATAAACTGAGTGATATTTCAGAAAAGAAAATATATGTTTGAGATGTGGTTTGCACTATATATCATCTTGCCTATCGCTTGTTCTGCTGATCAGACAGGGATGTCCCCTCTCCCTTCCTTTTATATTGAACAAGACAAAGCACGATTGCCTGTTGTCACCTTTGATTTTCATTTTAACGCTGAAACCCAGTGAGGATGGATAAGTAAATAGGAGGGATAGAGATTGGTCTAAGAGCTCGCAAGATTTTAGCCTTTGCAGATGACCTTTTATTTTATCTTTAAAGGCCTTTGATTTCTATACCAAAGGAATTCAATGCTCTATCAAACCTAAAGGATACCTTTGTTCAACCTAAAATTAAAAAAGGGGGGAACAGGCATGTTAGTGGGCTCTCCTCATGCCCCCTGTTCTCCTTCCCCCTCCGGTACAGCCTACCAACCCCCTGAACTTCCTTCCTGGTCGGGGTTGGCTGCGCAGGAGCTGCCCAGCGACGCGCGTCCTTAATCAAGAGCCAAGTGCAATACTTAGTACGCCTGTGCAGAGCGTTCCCGGCCACACAATCAAAGACGTGCGTCGCCAGGCAGCGCCTGCACAATCAGCCCCGAACACCCGACCAGGAAGTAAGTTCAAGGGGTCATTAGGCTGTACCAGAAGGAGACGGAGGAGAACGAGGGGAGAGGTGGGCATGAGGAGAGCCCACTAAACATGCCTGCTCCACAACCTCCCCTCTTCCCCCCGGTTTTTAGTTTTAGGTTGCACTAAGGTATTCTTTAAGTACATTTTTTCTCAAGTGGTAGCACTTAATATCTCTATCCCAGGAGATTTAATGCAGAAGAGCAAGTGAAACTTTGCCTTTATATGGGACAGATGCTCACTCAAATATTTGTGGATGCATATACCCTCAGACCAAGATGAATTATTCACCCTGAACTTTATGCTCTTAACCTGTGCCCTCAAACCAGACTTAGTATGTTAGGGTACAACGGCAAATATCTCTTGGTTTGGCAGAATGTCCTAAATTAAAATGAACCTTCTACCAAGGTTCTTATAGGCTAGTCAGTATTTGCCAATAAAGCTTTCAATTGCTACTAAAGTATTTATTTTAACTCTAATAAGTTGTTAGGTGGTTAGGTGGTCCTTTACCAGGAAAGGAAAAATCTGGAAGCCTACTTATAATTAAAGTAGACTTCCACATTCCACCATATTCCCCTTAGGGATTCCTGCATATGCATGGTCATAGTTATCTGCACCTCCTGGTCATTGAGGTCATTTTTTTGTAGCATACCAATGTTATGGACAATTTGGGCTGATATTGCTCAGGGGCATGGCCTCTGAATTTACTGGGAAATGCCACCCAGCATAGAGGAAGGAAGGGCTTAAGAGTAACTGTCGGGCATAAAATCAAAAATCAATTCTTTATTTTTTTATCTGGTAAACAAGTAATAAGGATGCTAATCCGGCAACCCAAAAGTTAAAATCCCTATTACTTTTCTTGTTGATAAATTATCATTCCCCAGTTTACATGACTCCTATTTGGTACACAAAAGAGAAGTTGCAGGGCATGCTGGGTTGTCTTTTTTTTTGCTTCTCTACTTCCCCCTCAGACTTAACTAATGCAGCCTGATTGGCTGAAGCCCCTTTCCCTCCTGTTTTCCCCTCCCACACCTCTGTTCCTCTCTGATTTGCCAAAATTTCTCAGGCTGAAACAATGCAGTTTTTTATAGTGAAGGGTGGGCAAATCAGGCAGAGGAGACTAAGGGCAGATATTACATCATGACTTGCTTCAAAATAGCCACAGTAAACGTGGAAACTGTCTAGAATAGGATTCTCTACTTTTCCTTTATAAAGTTCACAGGAATCATAACGTGGACAGTGCAATACATATGTTATGTAAGTAGAGCAAGTGGGTTGCCCGGAGGAAACCCACGCAGACACGGAGAGAACATACAAACTCTTTGCAGATAGTGCCCTGGCTGGGATTCGAACCAGGGACCCAGCGCTGCAAGGCGAGAGAGCTAACCACTACGCCACCGTGCAATCTCCCTCCTTCCCTATGCTTCTAAACTCCTCGAACGCCTAGTCCACCAGCGCATTACCCAATACATCAACACCAATGCCCTACTTGACCCCCTACAGTCTGAATTCCGACCTGCGCACTCAACTGAAACAGCCCTCGCCAAGGTGGTCAACGACCTTACCCTTGCCAAGGCCAAAGGCAGTTATTCCATCCTGCTCCTCCTTGACCTCTCTGCAGCATTTGACACTTTTGACCACTCCCTCCTCCTCCAATCACTACAGTCCATGGGCATCCATGGGCTTGCCTTGGCCTGGATCTCCTCCTACCTATCCAATCGCTCCTTCACCACTTCCTTCAATGGCTCCTCCTCAACTCCTGCCCCCCTTTCAGTTGGGGTCCCCCAGGGCTCTGTTCTAGGCCCTCTTCTTTTCTCCATATACACTTCCTCAATTGGCAAGCTTATCTCCTCCCTGGGCTTCAATTACCACCTTTATGCAGATGACACTCAGATTTACCTCCATACCCCCGATCTCTCAGCCACCACCATAAACAAGGTCTCCTCGTGTCTCTCAGCAATTTCCTCCTGGATGTCAGCTAGGTTCCTAAAGCTTAACCTAGACAAAACTGAGCTCCTGATCCTTCCACCCCATGCTGCTGCACCCATCCCAGGTTTCCACCTCACAATCGACAACACAACCATTCTCCCTACCTCCCAGGCCCGCTGCCTGGGTGTCACCTTGGACTCTGACCTCTCCTTCATCCCACACATCCAAAACATCACAAGAGCCTGCAATTTCCACCTCCGTAATATCTCCAAGATCCGCCCATTCTTAACCCCGGACACGACCAAACTGCTCATCCATGCCCTCATCATCTCCCGCCTTGATTACTGTAACTCACTCCTTTCTGGCCTCCCCCTGAAACGCACTGCCCCCCTTCAATCAGTGATGAACGCGGCTGCAAGACTCATCCATTCTTCGCACCGCTCTGCATCCACATCTCCCCTTTGTGAATCCCTGCACTGGCTCCCTATCCGTCTCAGGATAAGTTTCAAGATTCTATGCCTGGCGTATAAATCTGTGCACAAAACATGCCCTACCTACATCTCGCAGCTTGTTCACAAGTATACACCAGGTCGCCCCCTCCGTTCCTCCAACGACCTTCGCCTCACCACCCCGCGCATTTCACACTCCCATGCCCGCCTGCAGGATTTCTCAAGAGCTGCCCCCACCCTCTGGAATGCCCTTCCACCACCCATCAGACTTGCTCCCTCTTTCAACACATTCAAGCAAGCCCTCAAAACCCACCTCTTTATGATGGCCTACCCACCTCCTACCACACAGTAACTCTCTAAGGAATATTTAACAGCCCCCCCCCCTAGTGTTTCCACCCCTCCCTTTAGATTGTAAGCCTCTGGCAGGGTCCTCCACTCACTAGTGTAATCTAAAGGATCATGTGCTCCTGTCCTATGACAGCCTGTACTTGTATTACTGGGCCTACCTAACCAGCCCATATTGCATGATCATGTATTTTGTACAATTTGTATGTATAACTTTGTTCTATGTGTATATCCCTATGTATGTCATCCTTGTATCATTGTATATATTTATTGTCCAGCGCTGCGTAATATGTTGGCGCTTTATAAATACAATAAATAATAATAATAATAATAACTACCTATATATTTGTTTTTTTCCCCCTGAGATAGTATGGCTGACAGCTCCTCTTTAATAAGCATTTTGGAGGGATCTAAGACACATTGAATTTAAATTTAAGAAATGCATCCCTGTAGCATTAAATGCATGTATGCAGCACCTTTGCCTGCTCCTTAGCTGGCAAGCACTGCTGATGCTACAAAGCAGTTAGTAGATTCCTTTACTGTATCTCAGGCTACATATCATGTATGCATGCTGCTGTTTTTTTGCATTGTTAACCACTTGAGGATTACAGTGGAAAACCCCCCTAAAGACCAGGCTAATTTTTGTGAAAATTGCCACTGCAGCTTTAAGGCCAAGCTGCAGGGCCGCACAACACAGCACACAAGTGATTCCCCCCTCCTTTTCTCCTCTTGTTTATTTTTATTAAGATGTTTGTTTTTTTAATAAATTCTGCTGTTTTTTTATATTGTTTATATCCCCCCCTCCCTCCCCTCGCTGGCCAATCCATGTGATTAGCTGTCATAGGTTTCAGCCTTTGACAGCCAAAGCCTATGACAGCCGATCACCGCCGACAGTCAGGAGGGGACAGCCGTGTCACACGGCTGTCCCCAATACAGCGCTGCTGCTGATCGCAGCGCTGTATTAATGTGTAAAGACTACGCCGTCTAACAGTCTCCCCCCCCCCCCCCCCCCCCCGAGCAGGAGATGCATGCGCAGCCTGCGCGCGATCTCCTGCAAAACAGAACCCCAGGACATGTCGCCAATTGGCGTTAGGCGGTCCTGGGGCTGCCGCTGTGGCCACGCCCAGTGGCGTGAAGCCGTCTTTAAGTAGTTAATGGGCTGTCACCTGTTTTTGGTTGTTGCACCTTTACTCTAATCACTTCAGTCTGGCTACAGTCCTCCATGTACATGATGCGTTGATGGCCTGAGATAATACAGTGTATATCTTGTGCTATCAAATCTGAAGCTTCACACAGGTAATAGTTAAAGACTTCCCACCCTCACTCACCTTCCATGAGCAAACAATGAACACTTCCTCAGAACAGCTTTAGATGAAAAAATAAATAAGAAAAAAATATATAGTTTTTTTCAGTTGTTTTATTGCATATTTTTTCTGTGTTGTAAATAGGTAGCTTCCACCTAGTTATCTCTGCCTAGCCTAGTCTGAGAAGGAAATTAGCTCTGTGTCCATAACATCTGACAAAGGCAGTTTGCTTTTTTCAGATTTCTGCCCATTGCTATGGACCATAAGAGTTGGTATAGCTGAAGGGCTGGTGCACTGTATGGGTGGGCTCTGCAATCCCTAGGTTAAATCAGACTGCATGGGGGACAAGGGGTTAATGGATGGAGCTTGGGAATAGGTCTTTTTCATGTAAAAATGTCATGAGATAAATTGTCCCACACATTGAATATCTGTTTTTCAAGCGGGCTGATCCAACCCTTCATAAAGGAAGAAAAACAGTGCTACTTTTTCAAAATAAGCCTCAACAGATATTCTGTAAACATTTTTAGAATTCTGAGCTTCTAGAAAAAAAACATACAAATGTCATACCCTCCTGCAATTACCGTACATTCTTTTAAATATATAACCTGCAGGTAGCTTAAAATACTTTTTAAATAACCTCATGACAGTCATCAGTCTTGAACCACTACATTACACTGGTAGTAAGGTTAATAGAAGAGTATGTGGCAGCCTTTAGGAAATGTCAGTTAAACCCTATCTAAACTTTTTTTTTTTACTTTTTACAAATAATTAAAGTGGACCCAAATTAAAAATACAAGATTTCAGAAATTAAATCTGTTTTCTAAATTATAATAATAAATCGCAGCCTTTTTTCAGCTGCATGATGACAAATATAAAATATTTTACATTTATTGGAGGAACCCCTCCCTTCCTTTTATATTGCCAGGACAGAATCCAGCAAACTGGTGGAGTAGATGCTGTCCGGCAAAGGAGGAATTGCTAATGGCTGCCACCTGTATAACCCTAGTTATGAAACGAGAAGAGTGAAAAGCATGCACTGAAATGCTTATAGGCTTGAAGGAGTATTTATCTTTGTGTGTGTGTCAAAGTGGTGCAACTAAATATTTTGAATTAAAAAAAAGTTTGGTTTGGGTCCGCTTTAATGTGGAATTTCTCCGGATGAACAGATTTTACTCCCTCTTTACCCACACAGTCCTGATTTATGTAGATGTCTGTCTTTTGTTCGCACCTTTTGTATGACTATTTTGATTCTAAGGATTTTCTCTTGACTCCAAGGTTAAACTTGGTATGCGCAGTTTAATTTACAAAATGCTACTTTTTCATTTTTTAATAATAATCTCAGATTACTTGTCCCCTGTGACATCTAAACTTGAACACCCTGACCTATGCAATATGGTGAGAGAGATATTACTAATTTCCAATATATCATAGTTGTATTTTATAAGTGAAGTTTCTTATCTGATTTGAATAACTATTTTCTAAGTTCCACTCTAGTAATAATTGCAAAAGATAAAATTGCCACTGTTTCCCCACAATGACATGGACACATTTAAAGAGACTCTGAAGCGAGAATAAATCTCGCTTCAGAGCTCATAAATAGCAGGGGCATGTGTGCCCCTGCTAAAACGCCGCTATCCCGCGGCTAAACGGGGGTCCCTTCACCCCCAACCCACCCCCCGCAAAAGTGTGTCGTAGAAAGGTCGCAGAATTTCCCTTCCTGGAGGCAGGGCTAACGGCTGCAGCCCTGCCTCCAGTCGCGTCTGTCAGCGGCGCATCGCCGCCTCTCCCCCGCCCCTCTCAGTGAAGGAAGACTGAGAGGGGCGGGGGAGAGGCGGAGATACGCGCTGACAGACGCGCGTGGGGCAGGGCTGCGGCGGTTAGCCCTGCCCCAACCAGGAAGCGCTCCCCGGGTGTATTGAGGGGGATTTGGGGGTGAAGGGACCCCCGTTAAGCCGCGCTATAGCGGCGTTTTAGCAGGGGCACACTTTCCTGCCGGCCGTTCGGAAGCGCCGGCGGGTTACTAGCACCCGGATCGCCGCATACAAAGTGTATAATACACTTTGTAATGTATACAAAGTGTATTATACAGGCTGCCTCCTGCCCTGGTGGTCCCAGTGTCCGAGGGACCACCAGGGCAGGCTGCAGCCACCCTAGTCTGCACCTAAGCACACTGATTCTCCCCCCCCTGCCCCCTGATCGCCCACAACACCCCTCAGACCCCCCCCCCCTGCCCACCCCCCAGACCACTGTTTGCACCCAATCACCCCCCTAATCACCCATCAATCACTCCCTGTCACTATCTGTCAACGCTATTTTTTTTAAGCCCTAAACTGCCCCCTGCCCCCTCCTGATCACCCCCCCACCCCTCAGATTCTCCCCAGACCCCCCCCCCTGTGTACTGTATGCATCTATCCCCCTGATCACCTGTCAATCACCCATCAATCACCCCCTGTCACTGCCACCCATCAATCAGCCCCTAACCTGCCCCTTGCGGGCAATCTGATCACCCACCCACACCAATAGATCGTCCGGCAGATCCGACGTCAGATCACCTCCCAAGTGCAGTGTTTACATCTGTTCTTTACCCTAAACACCCACTAATTACCCATCAATCACCCATCAATCACCCCCTATCACCACCTGTCACTGTTACCTATCAAATCAGACCCTAATCTGCCCCTTGCGGGCACCAAATCACCCGCCTACACGCTCAGATTGCCCTCAGACCCCTCCTTATCAATTCGCCAGTGCAATATTTACATCTGTTCTTCCCTGTAATAACCCACTGATCACCTGTCAATCACCCATCAATCACCCCCTGTCACTGCCACCCATAAATCACCCCCTGTCACTGCCACTCATCAATCAGCCCCTAACCTGCCCCTTGCGGGATATCTGATCACCCACCCACAACAATAGATTGCCCGCAGATCCAATGTCAGATCACCTCCCAAGTGCAGTGTTTACATCTGTTCTCTACCCTAAACACCCACTAATTACCCATCAATCACCCCCTGTCACTGCTACCTATCAGATTAGACCCCTATCTGCCCCTTGCGGGCACTTAATCACCCGCCCACACCCTCAGAACGCCCTCAGACCCCAGCCGTGATCACCTCGCCAGTGCATTGCTTGCATCTATTCCCCCCTCTAATCACACCTTGAGACACCCATCAATCACCTCCTGTCACCCCCTAGCACACCTACCCATCAGATCAGGCCCTAATTTGCCCTGTGTGGGCTCCTGATCACTCGGCCAAACCCTCAGATCCCCCTCAGACCCCCTTCCGATCACCTCCCCAGTGCATTGATTGCATCTATTTTCCCCTCTAACCACCCCCTGAGACACCCATCACTCACCTCCTGTCACCCCCCTAGCACTCCTATCCATCAGATCAGGCCCAATACAACCTGTCATCTAAAGAGCCACCCTGCTTATGACCGGTTCCACAAAATTCGCCCCCTCATAGACCACCTGTCATCAAAATTTGCAGATGCTTATGCCCCTGAACAGTCAATTTGAGACATTTGGTTTCCAGACTGCTCACGGTTTTGGGCCCGTAAAATGCCAGGGCGGTATGGGAACCCCACAAGTGACCCCATTTTAGAAAAAAAGACACCCCAAGGTATTCTGTTAGGTGTATGACAAGTTCATAGAAGATTTTATTTTTTGTCAAAAGTTAGCGGAAATTGATTTTTATTGTTTTTTTTCACAAAGTGTCATTTTTCACTAACTTGTGACAAAAAATAAAATCTTCTATGAACTCGCCATACACCTAACGGAATACCTTGGGGTGTCTTCTTTCTAAAATGGGGTCACTTCTGGGGTTCCTATACTGCCCTGGCATTTTAGGGGCCCTAAACCGTGAGGAGTAGTCTAGAAAACAAATGCCTCAAAATGACCTGTGAATAGGACGTTGGGCCCCTTAGCGCACTTAGGCTGCAAAAAAGTGTCACATGTGGTACCGCCGTACTCAGGAAAAGTAGTGTAATGTGTTTTGGGGTGTATTTTTACACATACCCATGCTGGGTGGGAGAAATGGACAATTGTGTGTAAAAAAAAATCAAACAATTGTCATTTACAGAGATATTTTTCCCACCTAGCATGAGTATGTGTAAAAATACACCCCAAAACACATTATACTACTTCTCCTGAGTACGTCGGTACCACATGTGTGGCACTTTTTTACACCCTAAGTACGCTAAGGGGCCCAAAGTCCCAGGAGTACCTTTAGGATTTCACAGGTCATTTTGCGTCAAGACTACTCCTCACGGTTTAGGGCCCCTAAAATGCCAGGGCAGTATAGGAACCCCACAAATGACCCCATTCTAGAAAGAAGACACCCAAAAGTATTCCGTTAGGAGTATGGTGAGTTCATAGAAAATTTTATTCTTTGTCACAAGTTAGCAGAAAATGACACTTTGTGAAAAAAAAAATTAAAATCAATTTCCGCTAACTTGTGACAAAAAAATTAAATCTTCTATGAACTCACCATACTCCTAATGGAATACCTTGGGGTGTCTTCTTTCTAAAATGGGGTCATTAGTGGGGTTCCTATACTGCCCTGGCATTTTAGGGGCCCTAAACCTTGAGGAGTAGTCTTGAAACAAAAATGACCTGTGAAATCTTAAAGGTACTCATTGGACTTTGGGCCCCTTAGCGCAGTTAGGGTGCAAAAAAGTGCCACACATGTGGTATCGCCGTACTCAGGAGAAGTAGTATAATGTGTTTTGGGGTGTATTTTTACACATACCCATGCTGAGTGGGAGAAATCTCTCTGTAAATGGACAATTGTGTGTAAAAAAAAATCAAACAATTGTCATTTATAGAGATATTTCTCCCACCCAGCATGGGTATGTGTAAAAATACACCCCAAAACACATTATACTACTTCTCTTGAGTACGGCGGTACCACATGTGTGGCACTTTTTTACACCCCAAGTGCACTAAGGGGCCCAAAGCCCAATGAGTACCTTTAGGATTTCACAGGTCATTTTGCGACATTTGGTTTCAAGACTACTCCTCACGGTTTAGGGCCCCTAAAATGCCAGGGCAGTATAGGAACCCCACAAATGACCCTTTTCTAGAAAGAAAACACCCAAAGGTATTCCGTTAGGAGTATGGTGAGTTCATAGAAGATTTTATTTTTTGTCACAAATTAGCGAAAAATGACACTTTGTGAAAAAAAACAATTAAAATCAATTTCCGCTAACTTGCGACAAAAAATAAAATCTTCTATGAACTCACCATACTCCTAACGGAATACCTTGGGGTGTCTTCTTTCTAAAATGGTGTCATTAGTGGGGTTCCTATACTGCCCTGGCATTTTAGGGGCCCTAAACCGTGAGGAGTAGTCTTGAAACAAAAATGACCTGTGAAATCCTAAAGGTACTCATTGGACTTTGGGCCCCCTAGCGCAGTTAGGGTGCAAAAAAGTGCCACACATGTGGTATCGTCGTACTCAGGAGAAGTAGTACAATGTGTTTTGGGGTGTATTTTTACACATACCCATGCTGAGTGGGAGAAATATCTCTGTAAATGGACAATTGTGTGTAAAAAAAATCAAACAATTGTCATTTACAGAGATATTTCTCCCACCCAGCATGGGGATGTGTAAAAATACACCCCAAAACACATTATACTACTTCTCCTGAGTACGGCAATACCACATCTGTGGCACTTTTTTGCAGCCTAACTGCGCTAAGGGGCCCAAAGTCCAATGAGCACCTTTAGGCTTTACAGGGGTGCTTACAAATTAGCACCCCCCAAAATGTCAGGATAGTAAACACACCCCACAAATGACCCCATTTTGGAAAGTAGACACTTCAAGGTATTCAGAGAGGGGCATGGTGAGTCCGTGGCAGATTTCATTTTTTTTTGTCGCAAGTTAGAAGAAATGGAAACTTTTTTTTTTTTTTTTTTTTGTCACAAAGTGTCATTTTCCGCTTACTTGTGACAAAAAATAATATCTTCTATGAACTCACTATGCCTCTCAGTGAATACTTTGGGATGTCTTCTTTCCAAAATGGGGTCATTTGGGGGGTATTTATACTATTCTGGAATTCTAGCCCCTCATAAAACATGTCAGGTGGTCAGAAAAGTCAGAGATGCTGGAAAATGGGAAAATTCACTTTTGGCACCACAGTTTGTAAACGCTATAACTTTTACCCAAACCAATAAATATAGGCTGAATGGGTTTTTTTTAATCAAAAACATGTTTGTCCCCATTTTTCGCGCTGCATGTATACAGAAATTTTACTTTATTTGAAAAATGTCAGCACAGAAATTTAAAAAAAATCATTTTTTTGCCAAAATTCATGTCTTTTTTGATGAATATAATAAAAAGTAAAAATCGCAGCAGCAATCAAATAGCACCAAAAGAAAGCTTTATTAGTGACAAGAAAAGGAGCCAAAATTCATTTAGGTGGTAGGTTGTATAAGTGAGCAATAAACCGTGAAAGCTGCAGTGGTCTGAATGGAAAAAAAGTGCCTGGTCCTTAAGGGGGGTAAAGCCCACGGTCCTCAAGTGGTTAAGGGCAACGATGATTCAGTAGGCACACAGGCGGCACAAGAAGGGCCTGGTGCTATAAAGAAACTCATTTTCACTTTGCCTGTTTTATGTAAAATATTTAAGAGTGTTCTAAAGAAAACAATAGAAGTATTCCTGAATCTGACTGAAGTGAAAAACTGATAATTGATTTATTATTTTTGTAATACCTTCTGTGACAGTACAGAGAATATGGAGCACGGTAAAGACTTTACATTCATGCATAGATCATGCACATTACCATTAAATCACATTACATTACCAACAGAAATATAAAATGATATGCATAGTTAAAGGGATTCAAAGTGTCCAGAAATACAGATACATTTTCACTTCATGAAAGAAGTAGTACAGAGAACCATTTGTGCACTTGCAATCTAAAGGGGAGCATGGTGGTGACAATAGGTACAGTGACAAAAGGAGCTACCACCTTTATATCATCAGACTTGTAATACCAATGTTTTATTGAATTGAGCTACAAAAGACGTGCCCAAAAGTTTTGGTGGTATTATTGTTATGTTTTTTTATTACATAGCATCAACGTGTTCTGCAGAGCTGTACAGAAATTCTGCAGGAAGCAAAGGAAAGTACAATGGAAGTTTGGTGTAAAGATATTTTATCCATTGAATTCTCCTCCCAACTGTTTGGGACACAATTGTCCCAAGAGAGAAAGGAGAACTCATGAGTGCTTTGTCTTGGCAGCAGTGAAGCATCCTGAGAATAATCCATGTGGGGGATTACTTCTTATCCAAGAAAATAAGCTCACTCTGGCCAAGAAAACTTCCAAGATTAAAGAAAGATATCAAATTGTCCTCAAGCGTAACTTCTCCCAAGAATCTAGATATAATTTTGTGATTATCTGTGTATGTTCCAGCATGCTGGAGCACCATATCACAAGGCTAAAGTGTTAACAAAGCGTCTCAGATATTTTGCACCCAATATCGGGAAATTTGTTGGATTGTAGTTCCATAGGAACTTGTGGTCAGTTCCCAAAAAGAGGAGGGGCAAGCAGATGTCCATAAATTGAGATTACCACAAATCATTAACAAGACAAGAATAGATCACCATAAATCAGGATCTAGGCCAAGCAGCATATCAGAGCAAATTGCAGAAGTTATGAAGGAAAAAATATTTGTATTTGCAAATAATATTTTTTGACACTGTACTGTACTGTAATTGTTCAGTATACCAAAGAAACCCACAGAAGCATAAGTAAAAACATCTAAAAAAGTTAAATCTGAAAACACTGAAAAATGCATTTGTGTCACTGCTAAAACTTCCTCTCCGAGGAAGTACCCGGGAGGTGAGATACGTGTGAGGTCGGGCCGGTCACCACCACACGGAGGTATCTTGACGTTCCAGGGGTAAGCAGCCTATACTTATTATTCTTCTCTGGCACTACCCATTGATTATTGCTATTCATAAGCGGAGATTGTAGATTGTGTTGAATTTAGATGTGTCTCAGCATAGGTGTGTAGCTTTCCCCCAAGCAGGTATAATTATTGTGGATATGTTGGTACTTAGGTCTGTATTTTTTGTTTATACCTCCAGCATGTGAGTAGTGGCCAGCTCTGTTTTTAATGTATTTTGGATACATCCTTCAATAAACATTTATTTATACTTCATACTAGCAGCTTGTCTTTTGTGGACTGTAAAGTCATGGAATTATTTTCTTGTTGCTCAGTATAGTCTTATTTCCATGACCATGAATTGTTTTTTTTTGTTGCTCTATTGTTGTGTATAGTGTTACTGCTAAAATTTTTCACCATGACTATATACAGTTTTATATATATATATTTGTGGTATAGCAATACTGTAATTTTTCAGTTTTTCAATACTTTAATACCTTGTTTTTCAGTTTTCTTTAAGTTTCCAGTCTCAGTGTTATTTTTAAAAGTAGAACAATAACATATATATCCAGATCAATGCTTTATAATGGGAGTAGAAAATACAATTGTACAAGATGTTTTGATATAGTAGGTGTTTTGTTATTCATCTTCATGACATAAAATGTGAACTTCTATGAGGGCCACCCATAAAGTAACAGCTATTTACATTTATCTGTCATGCAAGGTATCCTTTCTGTGTATTGTTACGTGCATCTGTTAAGCTTAGCTCATTTTTCCTAGCATTACTTTTTATGTTACTGCAGAATGCCAATAACTGTCCAGCAGTATTAACATGGAGTCCCCATCCCCTCAATTCCTCCAACCCATAGGTAAGGAGTGTGATGCTACTACAACAATGGGATCAAAAACCTTGTAAAAAGATAATAATAAGGAGCTGATTATGTGGAAAAAATGTTAAGAAGATACAGTAGGTCAGTGACAATAAATTTTTTTCTCATCGGATGAAAAACTGCCAAAAAAGTAGGTGGAAAACTACAATTATTTGGAGCATTTTCTTGTTTGCTGGTTGCCTAAAGGGCATTTTATTGTCAAGTTTGAAAATATCACTTTGTAGAAAACTCAGGAGAAAAAGTAAATTGCATTTGGGCCAATCTTGTAAAACACATTTTGTAGAGTACATAGACATTTTCCCACAGTGGGACTGCAGTTAGTAAAACTCCCTTTAATTATGCAGCAGCCCCCACTCCATTTGCTTACCTATCCAAGCCAAGGTGCACTGATTGCTCCACCCAATTCCTCTGATGTCCAAATTCAACCACAGCAAAAGGTTAACTCACAGCTTATGCAGCCGCATTGCATATCACTGTGTGGTTGCATTACCTGATGGCAATGCTCAAAGAATGGGGATGAATGCAGAGGTACCCCTAGAGGTGCTTTAGGCGCACTAGGGTGCCGTGGCACACAGTTTGAGAACCCCTGTCCAAGGAGAAAACATAAGAGAAAAAGTGAATTGAAACAGGCCCATTGTGTCTAAAATAAATAAAATGTTTCCTTAACTGATCAAATGAAAATGGCTGTTAGTTTCTGGATGATCCTCATATTTTAAACAGCAGATGTTGACTGATTTGCTTATAGCACGATCATTACAATAAATGATCATCCAAGAAATGTGTTATTGCTAAATTACCAATATCTAGGCTGTGTCTGGCCATGCTTTCTTAATATACAGTAAATCTATTCACCAATTAATAGTAAGCTGATCAACTCATGTTCTGCACATCAAACCAATGGATTTTCCTTCTACTGATAGTAACTTTCTTTACCTATATTTTATACATTGTAAAATAACTGAGTATCTTTTATTGAAATTTTTTTTTCATTTTTTTTGTAAGTGTATAAATTGCTAGGCCATTGACAAAACAGAAAAGCTATGTATCACTCCTTGTGGAATTCCACAAGTAATGGTGCAGCAGTGTAATCTGTCATTTGTGACAGAACCAGGACTGGCTCTTTGGTGGGTAATACAATTACTTCCTCAGCAGCTATAAAGTAGATATTGCTCTGCATTTAAAAGATGGTCATTATGGCTTGTGCATTACCCTGTACTTATCAATCTGTTTAACCACTTCATCACCAAATATCTTTTACAGACCACTTTTTTTTTATTTGATTGTCTTAGTTTTGAGTTACTTAAACTGTATACTTATTAATTTCGACCAAATTATCTATGCAATCTTTTTCTGAAAACTGATGAGGTTTTCTCTTTCCAATAATTGCCAATTTCATGAAAAGGAAAATCGATTTCTAAACGCATCTTAAACATTGACCTCCATATAACATACATCATCACTACAAAATTACACTAAAAGCAATTTGTGTAATTGAAGTTGGTAAATACAGTCATGAGAAAAAGAAGGCGCACCCCCTTTCAGTTCTAAAGCTACATACACACGTCTGATTTTTCCAAACTGGTCATTCAAACGACAGTTGGGCGTGTGCACAGTTGATCGTTAGGCTGAACCGCTCGGCGGATCTGTGGACTAAAGGTGCATACACACGCACTACGGCCGCCAACGACGGGTCCGTCAGACCCTCCCGCTGGGCGGACTTTCAGGCGACAGTAGAGCGTGAGTACACACTGTCGGCTGACTGATAAGGCTGTTTTTGAGCGATCCGCTGAGCGGATCATTCAGAAACAGCCTTATCAGTCTGCCGACAGTGCGTACACACGCGCTACTGTCGCCTGAAAGTCCGCCCTGCGGGAGGGTCTGACGGACCCATCGTTGGCGGCCATAGTGCGTGCGTACGCACCTTTACTGTCGTTCAAAATGACAGTTAGGTCCGTACATGTGTGCAAACGACTTGTTGTTTAAAAGTCTATTAGTTTGACACTAATAGACATTCAAACAACAAGTCGTTTGATCAGTCATTTAAACTAGTCCATTGTTCTATCCAGTCCATTGTACATTATCAAGTTGGTTAAATGACAAGTAAATTAGATAAATTAGCATATCAAACAACTTGTTGGTCAGTGTGTGCATGATGTCTAAACGACTAGTTGTTTAAACTTAAAGTCGTTCAGTCAACCAGTTTAAATGTCATCAGGTGTACACATCTTTAGGTTTTGTTTATCAGATTATGATTAAAAACAATCATCTAGTCCATAGCAGGTCTTACAATATGGTAAAAGTTTACATACCTTTGGCCTGATAAAATGCCCACAACTTGACACAATGGGTTTTAATGGCAATTAAAGGTAACTATCTTCACCTGTGATCTCTTTGCTTGTAATAAGTTAGTGTGTATAAAAGGTCAATGGCCTCAATTCACTAAGCTTATCTCCTGTCTTTAATAACTCTTCTAGAGTTGTTACCATGCCCATAAAGCATGTAGTATTCAGTAAACATTTTACCTCAGGCAAACCTAATGTTAACTCTTCTGTCTTTAAGTTAACTCTTCAATCCTTAAAATAACTGCAGAGTTAAAGACAGGCTGTTCATTAACTGTATGTGAAAATAACTACAGAGGAGGTAATGTAACTACAGAGGAGGTAACTTAACTACAGAGGAGGTAAATTAACTACAGAAGAGGTAACGTAAGGAATGAAGAGATAAGATAACTCTCTCACTATGTGGAGGTAAGTTTTCTCTTGCCTTATTATCTCCAGCATGATCTTAGTGAATTGAGGCCTATAAGTTTCTGGACTCCGGACAGACCCTTGCATCTTTCATCCATTGCTGCACTGATGTTTTTTGGATTCTAAGTCACGGGGAAAGCAAAGGAAATGTCAAAAGGATCTGTGGGAAAAGGTAGTTGAACTTTATAAAACAGGAAAGGAATATAAGAAAACATCCAAGGAATTGAGAATGCCAATCAACAGTGTTAAAACTCGAAAATAAGTGGAAAATTATGAGTTCTGTTGAAACTAAACCACGGTCAGGTAAACCAACTATACTTTCAGTCACAACTGACGGAAAAAAATGTTTGGGATGCAAGGAAAAACCAACAAATAACTTCAGGTGAAGTACAGGACTCTGAAAAAATTTGATGTGGCAGTTTCAAGATGCAAGCAAAAAATTGAATATGATTGTTCCAATATGTACTTAGACAGATGTTACCTTTTTTGCATACTTCTTAGTACTTTTTCATTTGCTAGGTGTAGAAAGGGTATTTTACAGGTAAGAAAAGGAAACTGAACCTAAGAAAACAGCTCAGAATAAAATATGTTTTAATCTCTATATGAAGAATACATGGGAGAGGAACTCAGACTGAGTTCCAGAGACCCTGTGTGGAAATAGGCTAAACAGATACCATAACTGCGTCCCTCCACTAATCTAGGCTTTGTGGCATAATTACAAGATGACGGCTTCTCCTCAAAACACATATAAGCCCTTCTTTGGCCTCATTTCTGAACATTATGTTTGGATGAAACCAACCAAACAGGACTACCCCAAAAATAAAACATGGTGTTAGCAGCATCTTGTTGTGATGTGATTTCAGCACCTTCAGAGAGGTGAATGGAACTACACATTCTATGCCAAAGGTTTGCCTTCCAACCTGACGATGATGCAAATCATTCACAAAAACAGCACAGGAATTTCTTAGGGCCCTTTTCCAAAATCGCAATTGCTAGGGTTTGCTAAATAACATAGGAATCGTGGTAGGGTATTTCCACTACCGCGATTTGTTTTTGCCTGAAATGCGATCGCGGCGCGGAGCGATATTTGCCGCGATTTTGCTACGCAGTGCATAGCATAGCAAAATCGCGGCCGCAAACGTCGAGAAATCGCCGTAATTTTTTAGCTTTGCGATTCAGCAATCGCTAGCGTTCAGCGTGAACGCTGGTGACTGCTAGTGGAAAAGGGCCCCAGAGACAACTTTGTGAATGTACAAAAGTGGCCAGTCAGAACTCTGAATTGTCCTATATTGAACATCTCTGGAGAGACCTGAACATGGCTGTACACCAATGGTAACCAACTGACTGAGCTTTAGAGGGCTTGCAATTCAAAATAGCGGAAAATTCCCAATCCAGATGTGCAAAGTTGTTTCATCATTCTGGCAACTTCAACTAAGCACGAAGTAAAGAGTCTGAATATTTATGTAAATGTGATAGTTCGGTTTAATTTTAATAGGTTAGAAAAAGTCTAAAATTATTTTTTCACTTTGTCATTATGGTGTTCAAAGTGAAGATTAATAAGGAAAAATAATTTAAACAAGAGCAATCTCAGGACTGTTTGGAGGCCACATGCTAATTCATTGTGGACCAGTGCTGCATCCGGACTCAAAAGAAAGTGAGTGGACCACACATATCTCTGTGATAATCCATTTACCCGCATATACATTCCTATAACTGCTTCATCTGTAATGAAATTTCTTTATTCATATACCCAGGTCTGAGCCGAGTGAGGGCCCTCAAAGTAATATATTAACATTATTTTTTCTACAAATCCTATAAAATGTTTGTTATTTCAAATGTATATGCATGAACCAATAATGTGTATGGGTTTATTCAAAACATAGTATGTTATGCTGTTGTTTTTAGTTCTCTACCAGTTGGTGCATTTGACTTGTTATTAAGTGGCAGAAGTGTGCAAACCTACTCTGAATTTGGTCAGATGAGGATTTTTTCCCCAGAAGTTGCTTGCAAATTATTCCCCCAGCAAGCAAAAAAAAAAAAAAAAAGATATAAAAAGACTGAAAAATAAGTTGTTTCAAATGTACCTAACTTTGATATTTATACAGTACATACCTTGTAGTACTTTTCTGTTTGCTAGATGTTGAAAATATATTTGGTTGATAAGATTAGGAAGCCTAATCTGTTAGAAAATTGAGCAGAAAAGTTACTGTATTTTTGGACCAGAAGAATCACTTTTTTCACTAAAGTGTGTGTGGGCGGGGGGAGTCAGTACATCTTGTGGTCTGAATAATAATGTACAATTCAGAATGCCGCCAGGTGCCCACTGCCCCTTCACCTCTCCCTCCACTCTGTCCAAGTTATAATACCGACTTCCAGGCCCAGCACCCAGCAGATGCTGACCGCTCAGTAAGAACTCCAATCCTGAACCACAATCTCTCCCCCTCTTGCTGCTCTTCAAGCTGAACAGGGACCACTATCAGCCTCCTGAACATTCCTAGCAGCTGGTTTCAAGCAATTGAGTAGGCATTTATGAGGTGCCATTTTGCTCCATGTCCCACAGTCACCACATGTCAGGAGACACAAGCAGCACAAGCCAGCCACACATGGCACTCAGTGCAGCAGCCCTCTGCTGGAAACCTCCCTCAAACTAATTAGCACTTGGATGTTTTATCTCCTCTGCTGGATTTCCCCTCCTCACCTTCACACAGGTCTCCTCGGCAGACTGGTGCCATCTTGCTGAATCTCCTGTAGTCACACAAGTCAGGAGACATGAGCAACATGGACCAGCTTCACCTGATACACATTCCTGGTGATAGTCTCCCTCACTCATTACTGGCCTAGCATGCTTGTTCATGGAAAGAAAAAAAAAAAGTAATTGAGACACAGGATCAGGGGAACAGCGTGGCAACTTGCATTGCTTAAAAGGAAATAAATATGGCAGCCTCCATATCACTTTCTCCTTGGTTTGCCTCTAAACACTAGAATTGCTGCTGTTCTCAAACTCTTTAAATGTACCTTTTGGAGACAGTCATTTTTGTGCCTCAGGCCGGTTTCACACTTCATATTGGCGGTAGCGGGGGCCGCACTGCACCGCCAAAACCAGGCCTTCGGGGATTACTGTGTTAGTACACGGTAATCCCCATCTAGAAGCCAGCCAAGCAGGAGGTGAGGCTCACTTCCTGTGGCCGAAGCAATCGCGTGGAAGTGCATTTGCTAAAATGCTCTACCGCACATGCATGACGCATAAAACTTGCGGTGATCATTTAAACAAACAAGCGTCGCCATAGACTAACATTACTTCCAGTCTGCCACACGTCGCCGCAGGAGTCGCACAGTAACATAAGTATGCTCTCACGTTAGATAAGGTACTTCCGGAGCGGCGCACCGCAGGCAATGTGAACTGCCCCTTAGACTTACATTGTCCTAGTGGTAGGCTGTGGTAAAATGTTGCACAGCACCGCACCAATGTGAAAGGGCCCTCAGTGTAAGTGTAATAGTGGAGTGCCGTATTAACATTATGACATTATTACAACATGTCCCATCTCAACAGAGATCATGTTTTTCAATTACACCTGTTGTTAGGTACATCTTGAGAAAGAATAACTAAATGTAACTATATATAAAACAGTATTTATTTAGAAATTATTTAGTCGCTGTTTTACCATCGGAAAATCTTTTCTCACCTTGATTTACATTCTTAAATGTATTACTGCTGGTAAGGTGCAACACTGCGCAGTGCTATTTTGTTTTGTGTTTTGAAATGAGCATAAACAACACCTGGCCTCCCAGAATACACTAGGGCAGAAGGTTGTTTGACATAATAGCCTAGGCAAAGCATCACTGGGATGGAGGGAGTAAATACCAAAATTCTGTAATGTATAGATCTAGGAAGTGTTTCTGATGCTGAAACCAAAATAGTTTACGTAAAATTGGGTATCCTGAATATTGTATTACATTTTACTATATGTCGTTATGGTGCCTCTATAAATATCTATCTAGTTAGGTGAACTGTACTTTTTTAAATGCCTTCAAAACACATGCCTTATATTATCTAATAATACTTAAGTTTGTTCTTTTGACTTATTATTTTGTGTCTCAAAATGTACAATAACAATATTGAATGCTTCAACTTCAAGAACCCCATGTTACAGTCCAAGTACACTAGACATGCATATACCACTGTTTCAGCCTAAATACCCTAGGAGTGCACAAACATGTTGAGAATATAAGTCAGGGTAAGGCGTAAAATAGATTAAAATGTTTATTTAGCTGAAAATAACTTTTGAAGAAGTCCCTTTTTCTTTCTGTAATTTTCTTACCATTTATAACTTCGTCCTGTATCTCCACAGTGGCACATTGTTTTGACATGAGGAGTGCAGCTAAAGTTAGCGAACTTCTCTTGTTTCATCTGACTTCAGTCTATTAAGTGTGAAAAATGACAGTCATTTTTAAAATCCTTGTCATTACTGAAAAAAAGTACTAACCTTGGAATGTTGATTTGTTGGTCAAGGACGTGCTTGAACTGAGATGCACGATGGAAAAAAAAAATAGTCTGTTGGCGCTCATAGTAAGATGGTGAAGTGGACCAAAAAGTGAATGAATAATAACATAAACTGTCAAATCCTATATAATAAAACCACAGGTGTCCCTGCGTCATCTGTGTCCATGTGAAATGGAACTGCGCATGTGCACAGCATGGGCAGCCTGAGACAGGAGCAGGATGTTCCAGGGTGCCGGCCGGGTGGGCAGGTGTGCGCGCACGCATGCGCGCTGGCATGAGGCGGCGATGATAGACCTAGAGCCCATTTTTAAATGGGCTGAGATCACTAGTTAGTGCAATAAGTCAGAAGGAGCACTCTCTGGTCTTGTTGCAAACAGGTTGATGCACAAAATGTTTTATAAACTGATAAGCATTTAAGCCTTAAACTGTCCAGATACAACGTTCACAGTTCAATTCACTTTGCTAGCATCAGAATACCTCCTTTTATTTTAAAAATAACAAACTGCAAAACCAAGCGTTTGTTAAATAAACACTAGAAATTACAGTGCTGGACCATGGGAACCAACAATCCCTGGCTAATAGAACCCTATAGTTCACACTAGACACTAATGAATCGAATGATCTTGCTGCATCCCATTCTCTAATCAAAAACAAGTCTGTGGATCAAATGCTTCGTTTCACAGTTTTTACTTATTTCCAATATAAAAGAAGGTGTTTTTATGCTATCAAAGCAATTTGTATTTTTATGAGGTCTTCCGGCAGCTAGAGGAGGAGAGGTGCACTATGGGAGCAGAGCTGGCAGAGAGGCGAGGAATGACCTACATCCCACATGCAAATACTGGCCATATTTGGTCAGAGGATGTGATGCGTCACCAAATGAAGGGGGGTAGCACAAGAGGTGTGTCTTTCCCATGGTGATGATCTACAACTGTGGATTTTTATCTCTGTATCTTCACTGTTTATATCTTGAGTGCTTCTAGGTTTATATAATATCTTGAACTAAGGTAATTGAATGTGGGGTCATTTTTGATGCTCTTTGTTTGTGTGTGTCTGTGTGTTTTTTAATGCATTTATTATTTTTACATCCCACATAAATGAAAACCTGTCTTGAACTTGTATTGAACTCCTCTCAGCATGTAGTAAAAACTGTCCTATTGTGTATTTGTGCTGGATCAGGATGAAGACATGCTAGCGGGGGATATAGAGATTTCAAAAGAAGTGGAATGTTCAATCAAAACACTGGAGGAGCTGCATTCCCAGAATAGTATCCTTTAAAAGTAAGCCTTCAAGATTATAAAGTAAGCTGTACATTATAAGTTGCCATTTTTATTAGTGTTTCACAAAAATGTACGGTACTCAATATTGAATAATCAGCACTGAATCACTGTGTTTTTTAAAGCAGGTGTGTCACCATAAAAACTGGTCTGAGTGTATTAAGTGATAAAGATGCTAATCCTGCATTCAAAACTTTCATAACTTTTTCTGCTGTTATGATTTGGAGTTATCACATACTTAAGGAGCACTGGCCCTTTAGTAGTCAGTGCCAAACAGTTGCATGCTGGGGGTTCTTTTTATCTATAATACATTCCTCCTCTTTCCATTATTTCCCTTCCTAGCTGCTTATCTGGAACCTGATCCCCTGCTTACTTGTGTTTACAAGCAAGGCTGAGGTGACTCAGCGATTGGAGGAGAAAAGAAAAAAAAGTTAAGGGGAGAATGACATCAGTATTTAGCCTCAGCTGTGGGCAAAAGACATGGCCCCCACCAGGAACAGAATCTCTTCATTTACTACATTAAATTCTCTGAAATCAAAACGTGGACAGTACAATACATGTGTTATGTAAGTAGATCAAGTATTTATCTACTTATATATATGTTTTTTTCCCCTGGCATAGTATGGCTAATCCTACTGCTTTAAGAAAGTGGCATAGGCATATTTTCAAAAAGTTTTAAAGGTAAGTACATTTTTGATCTCATTGCACTTGTCTTTGAAAATCAGTGTCAGTGTGACATGAATAATGAAAGCTGAGCCCTAGTTTTAAAGAAAATCTACAATCAATTCCAATGTGTTCCTCGGGGGACCATACATAATAGCTATAACTGAACTGTCATGATTGACATTCATTACCAACATAGCTCCCCTGAACCTAGCCACACCAGGCAAGAGTCCAGAGGCTCCCTTTAAACTGAAAATGCATTCCAGACAGTCATTCCAGCACAATCTGTGCTCATTTAACCACTTAAGTACCAGCGGTCTCTGCCCCATTAACCCTCCTGGTGGTTTATCAAAATCCGCCAGGGGGCAGCAAAGTCATTTTTTTTTCATGTAGCGAGACAAGGTCTCGCTACATGATAGCCGCTGCTCCCAGCCCCTCCGATCGCCGTAATCGGGCCGGATGACGTCACCGACGTCATCGATGGCGTGACGTCAAAATGGACTCCGATCCACCCCACAGCGCTTCCTGGCACTGAATGGCCAGGCAGCGCACGGGGTCGGGGGGGGGGGGGGGCGGCCGCGGTGCGACGAATAGCAAAAGGCTAGCTGAGCGCTGCCTTCCGGCGGCATAGCCCGAGCTCAGCTCTGGCTTACCGCCAAGAAGGTTAAAGACCAAAGACTGCTGGTACCATAAACCGCAGGTTACCCGCCACAAACGCCGTCCATGCCGCACACCCAAAGACTCAGGCCACCCACTCTGCCTTCTCTTATATATTTTAAAAAGGCTAACTTTAAAAATCTCAGGGACTGTAAAGACAGGATTGCAATGCAAAAGAGGGGTAGGTCACATTGTGCATTACATCTGCGATGTGAACCATACAGTGAAGCATACAGTACATGAAAATTGCACAGCTCCATTTTCCAATATATATCCCATTGACCTTCTTTAAAAAACTCATGGCACAAATAAAAGTTTTGTATGGGGCTAACTGAAATATTTGATTCTACAGAATCCCATAGGCTTGGGAGGTATCGCCCTCCAGCATTCCAAAAGTACAACTTGACAACCTAGATTCAACAGATAGCTGCTTGGTTTCTTGTGCCCTCAGGTGTAAACACGGTAAATATCAGGTATATGGAGGACTGCTTGAAGAGAAGTGTGGCCCTTAACGCACTCTGCCTCACTCCCCCCAAGCACAAAACAAAATAACACTATACTGGACCAGGCGTTGAGGTAACACACTGAGTCATGCAATCTGGAGCCTCCCTTCGCACTTGGACCAATGAGAGAGGAAGGCATCATTGTGGGCGTGTATTTATACACGCTTGAGTCGTGGCACGGTTTGTATTCACATAACCGCCATGTAAGCCACAGTATCCGTGAACCAGCACCAGTGTGGTGTGAAACAATTGTTGGATCATCTTGGGGCTGTGTGTGGGTCATCGGACTGGTGAAGTATTACATTTGTATCTACGTGAACTGAATTGCTGCTACTGCACTTGTTTTATCACGTTTGTTTTGGATTACATTTAATTGCTTATACATTGGTGCCCATGTGTTGCTTTGCTGAATGGAGATACTGGAACAGGCAGTTAGAGTGTGTAGATGTGTGCCTAGGATATACAGCAGTGATGGATACGAAGCTCATATGCCATTATGGGGTAATCTAACACTAAGTGCATTTAAAGTGATATCTGACTCCTTCTTTTGTGTGATTGGGGGTGTTCTGTTCTTGGGCCAGGTTGTGCAGGATGGGTGTCTTAGGAGTTTTGCAGTACCAATGGATACTCACGTTTTTCCAACTGTGCAAGAGTACCGATACATGCAGCTAAGGCATCCCGTTTCTGCTTAGTTTCCTATTGTCCTGATTACCATGTACAAGTCCCTTGTCATTGATCTAATATGGAATGGCCCAATTAGACATCTTATCGGGCCTACATACAGGTTTTTTTAGAGCATGATGCAATCAATCTTACTAACGCTACAAATAAAAAATGGGAGGCTATTGGTATTGACCTTACAGACGAGGAACGGGACAATGCATTAGAGGTAGGTACAAAAACATCTCCCTGTCTCAAGGAAAGAATAACACAACTTTGCATCCTGCATCATTCTTATTTGACACTGGAAGAATAATAAAATACAATACTTCTACTACAGATACCTGTCTGAAATGTCACTCCCCTATACCAATCTTTTTTCACCTTATCTGGGAATGCCTAAGTATTAATAGGTACTGGAAGCAAATAAGCACATTTCTACATGACAAAATGGGGTACCCTATGAAAAGAGGCCCAGTATTATGTCTTCTCAGTGTGGTACCAGACGAAGGCCTTGGTGCCTCTCAAAAAACTCTACAAAACACTCTTCATGGCAAGGCAAGAAGTGGCATGTAGATGGCTTGTGCCCATGCCACCAAGTTTGCAAACTTGTTTAAAGCGCGTGGACAATAGCTTACCCTATAAAAAAGCTAGTCTGTACTCATAGGGGAGCACTGAAAAGATTTAATTTAATATGGGATAGATGGAAAAAAAGGTCATAAACATAGCTATGAAACTGTTCCACACTGTTAACACGTGTTGTACTATCCTTGGGATCACTCCAACTGTCTTCGTAGCCAGGTAAACCAATATTTACATTGCTATGTCAAAATATAAGGGTAGACGCCGAGAGCCCAGTATAGTGTAGTATGTACTGTAAATTGGGTATGGAAGGTAAGTATAGGTAGGTTATACTCACAAACAAAGGTTACCGTCCAGGTAACCACTATGAAGGCAGGTGAAGAGATTAGACCTGTCCCCACTCAGGATTAAGAAGTCACTCTCTGTAGATCGGGAAAAAGGAAGAATTCCCCTCCACCAGGGGTGGAAACAACTGCAATAGTAGTACAGAGGCGCCAACAGGGTAAAAACAATATTTCTTTAACATGGATAAAATGAAGTAGGTAGCGGTGGACTTACCCCTCCAAAACAGACACAAAAAATTGCTGTTTTAAGCAAAAATCAGTTTATTTACATACTCCGAACAAGGTGCAATGCGTTTTGCGGGTATATCCTACTTCCTCTGTCAAAGGCACCAGGCTACGTACCGGACCGCATTGGTGATATGCTACTATTTATCACCTGAGGAAGTGGGATATACCCGCGAAACGCGTTGTACCTATTTTAGAGTGTGTAAATAAACTGATTTTTGCTTAAAAAAGCAATTTTTTGTGTCTGTTTTGGTGGGGTAAGTCCACCGCTACCTACTTCATTTTATCCATTTTAAAGAAATATTGTTTTTACACTGTTGGCACCTCTGTACTACTATTGCAATATTGCAACAGTCCTCCGATTTCTTTGAACTGGTATTTCCTGGGTAATTACATTACTATACATAAATTGCCTGTGCATTAGTGTAAGATGTTACATTGATTATTCCTCTGTAAGTGCTTTTTTGTCTTAATAAACTTTGCGGTTGTTTTTTTTGTTTGTTTTTTAAGTGCACCACAGCTGTACACATGCAGTCCAGTGTCTCACGGCATGCTTTGTGTTATTCCAGTGGATTTCATCGGACCGCACTGCTAACGCACTGATGTGAACATTCCATTACTATATAATTGCATTGCATTTGCCACATGATTATAGTGTCCAACACAATGTATTGTGTTAGTGTGAAAATAGCCTTTATGTAAAGTAATGGTGATTTCTGAAAAGGAATGAAGAGTTCACAATTCAGAATGTTTATTTCCCTGGTTCATTATTTTGAGCCTTGCATTTTCATTTGAGGACCTAAAATTGCAGCTTAAAGCTGTCAAAATTATTTTTATAAGCTTGGAATATAAATGATGTATTCAGCCTTAGGAAACACTTGGGTTTATCTTCTGTGTCATTTAACATCTGCAGCTAGAGGTAGCTGGGAGTAACTTAACACCTGCTGCACTGTCTCCAACAAACGTATTCACTTGTATAGCTAGCAGGGGTCTGATAATCTGTTAGCTCAGGAGGGAGTTGGTGTAATATCACTATAGTAGAACATCAATCCTGCTGATAAAATCTCAAATCTTACAAATGTTCCTTTTACTCATATCCAACAGGTAATGCTTGACCTTAGCAGATAGCTTTAAAGTGCAGTAGCATGTGTCTAATAAGAAGAAGGGGATTGAAAACCACACCATTTAAATATGCTGTGTCACTTTCTGTGCATGTTTCTGACAGTGTTAAGCATTTCTGAAGGCCAGAACTCAGTAGGTCATTGCTACCTTATATAATTGATGCCTGATTATATCATACTGATACCTGTTTGTGGACAGAATGTTTCCTGTGGGGCAACAGATGGACAGATTTGGCAGAAGTCTGTATTTGCACAATGTCAGTCTTGGGTATGCAGTAATATCAAACAGCGAAGTCAACAGCCTGTTTTCTGTAAAATATGGCATTTTTGTATATCAATAACCATGCTTAGACATCTTAGAATATGATATTTCCTGATAGAAAAAAATAAAACACAATAAAATTCACCTTCTTTTCCAAAAGACCTTAGATCCTGAAAAATATGAATTTTCCATCTTTACCCTACTTGCTTACTGAAGAAATAAAAAAATATAGAGAAAATAAATAAATAAAAATGATCTGCAATATATTTATCATCCCTACGGGAAACAAAATAAGTGACTAGGTATATGAAAAGAAAATCTAGTAATAGTGGTGCTGTAAAAGATATAACCATATATTTTACTCTATAGCCATCAATAAAGCCAGCATTACAGGCACTCTAAAATCACATAAAAACAGTAAGTGCCTTTTCTGCCTGCCCGTTCAACAATGATCAAAAATAGTCATAATCAGCAAATAATATAAAGCTCAAAAACAAACACATAAATATTTTAACCGATCTATGAGGTTTGCTCAAAAGCAAATCATTATGTAAACTGACCCGGGTCAAATAATTATTGTCTTTATATAATATACTGTAATGTGAGAAATAAAATGCACATTATTATTATTTTGTTTGTAAGGCTTGATCACATTCCGTCTCTCAAAGTGGAATACATCAGAAGAGGAGAGCACACATACAAACATAGTTCATACTCTGTACAATTAGAATATTCTGCAACACTAGTACAAAATATATAAATAGTTCATGCATGGTATAATAACATTTAACAATATACAGGGGTTGGACAAAATAATGGAAACACCTTGAAAATCAACAAAATATATTTTAATATAGTGTAGGTCCACCTTTTGTTGCAATTACAGCCTCAACTCTCTGAGGTCTTTATTCATACACATTGTGAACCGTTTCCAAAGGAATTTTAGCCCATTCTTCAGTTAAAACACCCTCCAGTTATTTTAGAGACGATGGCGGCAGAAATCGACTTCTTACTTGAAACTCTAATCACCATATTAAACTCATATTAAACCATAAATGCTCAATAATGTTGAAGTCTGGGGAGTGTGGTAGCCAGATGAGATGCTCAACTTCATTAGAATGTTCCCGCGTGCCATTCTTTAACAATTTTAGCTGTATGGATTGGGGCATTATCATCTTGACAGATGGAATTCCCCTCCGGAAACAGTTCTTGAGCCATAGGATGAACTTGGTCGCCAAAAATTCCTAAATAGTCTCGGCTGTTAATTTTTCCATGAAGGGAAATCATTGGCCCAGCGGATTTCCAAGAAATAACACCCCAGATCATCACAGAACCCCCGCCATGTTTTACGGTTGGGAGAAGGCAGTCTGGCTGAAATGCTTTTTTCGGCTGTCTCCAAACGTACACTTGGCCGGAGGTCGGAAATATGGTAAACAATGATTCATCAGAGAAAATCACATTTTTCCACTGCTCGAGGGACCAATTCTGGTGGTTTCTACACCACTCTAAATGCTTTGAAACATTTGTCTTTGAGAGCAGAGATTTTCTAGTTGCAGTTCTTCCATGGAATCTAGATTTGTGCAGCTCCCGACTAACAGTTTTTGTGGAAACTGGGTTCTGTAAGTGTTCATTCAGCTCTGCAGTGATTTTAGGAGCCGTGGTCTTGCGAGCTTTTCTAACAATTCGATTTAGAGTCTGATGGTCTCTCTCAAACAACTTCGACTTTCGGCCACAACTGTGCTTTTCTGAGGACGTTTTTCCTTCTTTTTCAAAGGCAGTCATTACTTTTGAGACAGTAGCTCTTGAAATGCCAAGCATTTGGGCAGTTTCTGTTACAGTAGCGCCTGCCATACGGGCACCAACAATTTGGCCACTTTGACAGTCTGAGAAATCTGCCATTTTTATAAATTATAACCTACTTTGGTTTAAATATCTGTAAAAACAATTATTTTAATTAAACATATCAAATTAAAAAAAATAAACAAAAAAAATTAACATATGTCAAGTTTGATTGCTTAAAACATGTTCAAAGATTATGATGCCAAAATGTTAGGTGTTTCCATTAATTTTGTCCAATGCTTGTAGGTACTTGTTCATTTTATAGAATATGTACTGCAAAGATGGAAAACACTAGGGGAGGTCCCTGTCCTTGTGAGCTTGCAATCTTGAAGGGGATGAAGTGGAGACCACAGTTAAGGTGACATTGGGGCTAGGGAAGGAGGCAGCAAGTCTAGACATCTGATGCGCTTGTGAATATTTTTCTGAAGAGGACCTATGACAGATTACATGCTTGTGTGATAATTATAGAGCTATAACAAAACATATGAAACCTGCAAAAAAGCACATCAGGAGCTGACAAAAGCATTCATATAGGAGAGGTGTACTAAAAAGAAATAAACTAGTAAATGGGCCGGCAGTGTTTCAGTTGGGACAGCCACTGATAATGATTGTCTGCACCACTGGTTGCTATATATTTATCAGGCTTTATATTGGACCAAATGGATTTTTAACACGAATGCGACTTCCTCCTCTTTCTCCTCCTCCTCCCCTTACTGCTTCATGGTACTACGGCCTTGGAGAACCATGTCCTGCTTCACCAAGATATGCCACCTGTCCCAGTCTTGGGCTTTTCATCTTCAACCTTGCACCCCAAGCCTATGCAAACCATCCAAATTCATCAATCCATCTCTCTGAGCTGGAAAAGGGTCTCAACTCCACAATGCTCTTGTGGCCAAGCCACTGTAATTGTCCATTTTTCACTTTGATGATAATGTAGGTGTGGAGCGGAGGTGTTTTCACACAGCCAATATAGTTCACCATCAGCTCTAATTTGTCGTAATCTAATGTCATTTTTAGATCCATGCATTTATCGCAACACATGATCTTCCTAACAGACAACAAGGATCTTTTCATGTTTCTTTAAGCCCCGTCTACACGAAGCGATCCGGCGGCTCGATTAGCCGCCGGATCGCCTCTGCCGCGCAAACCCGCCGTGTCCCCGCTCGCGTTTGCGTCGAATTCGATCCCCCCACGTCCCCGCGCGGCTCCGCTTATCTTCCGCTCCATTCCCTGCCATTGTCCCCTCGTGGGGAACAAGCAGGCAATCGGCGGTGGCGAGATCCGACCTGTCGGATCTTATCAATCGAGCCGCATCTGCGGCTCGATTGATAAGTCACATCGCTCCGTGTAGACGGAGCATTAGAGGTTTTCTTGTAAAGAAATGCTTTACATGACAGCTGGATAAATAATTTATTGTACCAGATCCCTGTAAGATTATGCAAATTCACACTCAATGCCACCAGCTCCAGCTGACGCTGCGTTTAAGCATATGAGTTGGGATTGTCCACTTACTCAGGTCTTCTGGTCCTAAATACTCTCTTTTGTGTAAGATAAATTTAGCTTGCCAACCATTTTGCCTTTTAAAGTATCTTTGTTAGAGGTGTTACTCGAAAAATTAGAATATCGTGCAAAAGTTCATTTATGTCAATAATACAACTTTAAAGGTGAAACTAATCTATGATTCATGTTTCACCTATGATGTTTTCCTGTGTGGTAACCCACATTTGTTAATATAACATTATACTGCGTATTTTTCCATCTCCTCTGCAATATAACCTACTCCACCGTATTGGGCTCTCGGTGTCCCTTTGTGTTAATCAGTGAAATAGGATCCGTTTGCAGGTGTTTTGGATTAATTAGCTGGTTAGAGTCTGACACTTTGAACCTAGAATTTTTAACATTTTCACAATATTCTAATAGCCTGAGATTTTGATTTTGGGGTTTTCATAAGCTGTAAGCCAAAATCATCAAAATTATAACAAATAAAGGCTTGAAATATCTCGCTTTGCATGTAATGAGTCTGTCATTTATTAGTCTTACCTTTTAAGTTGAATTACTGAAATAAATGGACTTTTGCACGATATTCTCATTTGTGAGTTTCATCTGTAGAGCTGGTTTAGGAGTTTCCATTCAATAAACACAGAAAACTTTTCATGAAGCTTCCGTTTTTTAATGCAAAAAAGCAAACAAAAAACAATTGGTTTAAAATGGAAGAAGGGTGTAGAACCCTCATTCTCAACATGGACCAAGTTAACCTCCTTAGCGGTAACCCCGTGCTGGACACGGGGTAAGCCGCCGGAGGGGAGGGTGCCGCTCAGGCCCTGCTGGGCCGATTTGCATAATTTTTTTTTCAAACACGCAGCTAGCACTTTGCTAGCTGCGTGTTTGGTCCGATCGCCGCCGCCCGCCGCAGATGCGCCGCTACCCGCCGCTAAACAGGGCCCCCCCCACATACCTCGTGCGCAGCCTGGCCAATCGCCGCCAGGCTGCACTATGGGGTGGATCGGGACTCCGTGTGATGTCACGACATCGATGACGTCGGTGACGTCACTCCGGTCGTCGCCATGGCGACGGGGGAAGCCCTCAAGGAAATCCCGGTCAGAACGGGGTTTCCTTATGGGCAAGCGGCGCCGGCGGCGATCGGAGGTGACGGGGGGACGCCGCAGGGAGGGGGAAGCATGTAGCTAGCGCTAGGCTAGCTACATGCTAAAAAAAAAAAAAAAGGTTAAAAAAAAACCCTGGCGGCCGCGCATCCGCAGCAATCATACCGCCAGGGGGGTTAATCAACCTAGCCTCACCCCCCTATATAAGCTAACATGGCAAGTATGTGGTGCACACTCCAAGCTTCACAAGGTTTGGGACCCATGGCTCAAATGCTCTGAATTATTTTCTTCTGATCTTGATAGAACACCTAGCTTAATTGACTCTCACTAAACATTCCATGCTCTGACCTTCCAGGTGGATGTCTCCTCTGTCATAGTTGTATCTATGTATGGATAACTCTGTCACGCTTGTTTTTTTGTATGATTTAAATACCTCTACTGTTCTACTTTGACTCCTGCTCTGATCTCTACGATCTACATTCTGGTATTGTACACTTCATATAATATGCTATATGTACCTCAGCAGTATTGTATTTCAATGTGTCAGCTGTCACAGTTATAAGCCCTACACTGTCTTTGTTTTTTTGTTGTTATACTCTGTTTTGTGTTTGTTTACTTGTAAAATCAATGAAAAAAAATGATAAAAGAAGAAAATAGGAAGTCATCACAGCAAATTGGAACCTTAAAAAAATCTATCATCTGATTAAACTGTCATCAAATCACAACTTTACAAATCTATTAGCTGATCACGTGTTCTTTTTTGAGTTCTCCTAGGCAGGGCCATGCCTACTGGTCAGTAGTGTCTGAATCACACACCTGAAACAAGCATGCAGCTAACCTTGTCAGATTTTTGTCAGAAACATCTGATCTTCATGCTTGTTTAGTGGCTATGGCTAAAAGTAGAGGCAGTGGATCAACCGGACATTCAGGAAATGGGCATTGTTTCAAAGGAAATACAAATGTCAGCCTTAATTATGTCTCTCACCTTGGGTTCCCTTTAAAACAACTTTTATTACTCGAGCTTTTACACATTAGTATCTCTTTTCCTCCTTATCTCTTTATATTTGTATATCTCTGGCTACTAGTAACTTCATTTTGTTTAGTGTTAAATAGTAAAACAAACCTATTTGCCATGAGACATTTGTTTTTCATGTGTTACTATTATTTGTTGGCTGATTGCTTTTGGGTAGGTTTGGTGGCTTGTGTTGTAAGAAAAATAAGAAAATAAAATATGTTGATTGATGTCAGTCTTACGGTTTCAAAAAGTTTATTATATTTGGCATCAACTATAGACAGATAAAAACATTTCCTCCACTGAGTGCCTGAAAAGAAATCGGAAAACAGATTAGAGTTGCTCCTTACATTTTGCCCATTTTGCCGATTTCCTGCTTACATTGAGTATATTCTGTATTCAAATAAATAAAAAAAGCATTTCCAGCTCATTAGGCTGCCTAATGTATTATTCACAGTTTAGCTATTTTTTTAAGAGATGGCATTAACAGTGTGTGCTTTTATTTAAAAGTAATTTATTTGCACTTTAAAATAAATTAACTATTCAAATAAAGAATAATCACATTTAGGGCTATTTCAGATGGACAGCTGAAAGCAGTAAATTCATCACCTGTCAACTGCTCTTGTGCACTTGCCGGGCGCTTGTTAGAACCTGGCACCGGCATTACACAGGCACCCCCACCCCCGATAAAATCATATCTGAGCATGGCCGTGCTCAGACGCTTTTTTTGCCACAGAGTAACAGTATTGTGTGTCATGCACTGACGTGTGGCATTAGAACCGCTGCCATTCAGCCGCATTTAAAATGCACCCAAGTAGTACTTGTGAGCAGAACGGGACACTGAGCCACTTGACAAGGGCAAAGTTCAGCCGTCTGTCTGCAAGAGGCCTTATGTCCATGGTGAAGCAAGGATGAGGTGACTTTAAGAGAACACAGAGACAACGGAGCCAAAATAGAACAATATATCACCAATATATGAAACGTATAAAGATAGGAAAATGGTACTCACAAAGGTACTCACAACCTTTGCAAAAAGGGGCAACCAACCACATCAGCAGGTGGAGAATCACACATCAGTCTCCACTCGGGTGTCCCAAGGATGGTGACCTGGGTGTGGTCACTCTGTAATTCAAAAATGCTGGTGTTAGCTGTGGTTCAGCCACAGAAAGGCCAGCACTCCTCCACAAAGGGGTGGGAGGAGTGTTTGGATGCACAAATGAGGATAGAGGCGCCCAAGTATGTACAAAACTTGTTAAAAACAACTAAAATGGACATGAAAGAAGTGTCTTACCTCTATGATGACACAAAAGTAATGCAAGAAAGTTTTTTTTATTTTGCACTGGCAACATGTTTCGTGGCTCTCTGCCCACTTTCCCAGGCCAATATATGTGAGCTTGAACTCTGAGCACCTTGTATCTGACAATTATAAGCTCTACAATTGGACTGAGGAAGTGGGCAGAGACCCACTTTGCCAGTGCAAAATAAAAACTTTCTTGCATTTTTTTGTTGCGTCATAGAGATAAGCCACCTCTTTTATCTTTACTTTAGTTGTCTTTAACTTAGTTTTATACACCCTTGGGCACCTTTTCCCCCCTTTATGCCTTTATGTCCATTGTATTTTTCTGCAATCATCTCTCAGCTTCTTAGCAAGGCTTACTATGTTGTTTTGGCATTACTAAGTAAGATTATGTATTATATTACGAGTACTGTCTGTACTGGGTACATTTATTTCCTTAATTAAAAAAACAGAAGGAGGAGAAGTCTTGACTTTATGTAGGAAACTGATCAATGACAGTGGACTGCCAGACAAGAATATTTATCTACTCAAGGTTCTTGACTTAGCCATGGATTCATGCATTAACTCTGAGATGTGGGAGGAAGCTTTGAAATTTGGTTTACAAACATTAGAACCTTACAGGTAAGTGATTTTAAAACCTTCATAAATGCTAAACTACATATAAAGCACAAATTTACAGCAGTCTGACACAGTCACCAATTGCAGTGTGAAGACCTAGCCCAAAAAAATCTATCAAAATTATATTCAGTGTGGTTCACTATGATTGTTTAGCTACTCTGCTGCATGTATAGCTAGAATTGCAATTCACAGAACGCATTGAACAATGTCCAGAGATGAAAAATTCATATAGTTTATTCAACATCCTCATTGCTTATTACTCCTATAATATTGCATGCTTGTTTGGACACTGACAGTTTTCATAATTTTGTTTCTGTACATCACCGTAATGGAATTGAAATGAAACAACTGAGATGCAGTTGAAGTGATGCCTTTAGGAATTATTTTAAGGGGTTGAACAAATGTATTGTATAATAATGTTATTATTGATATTGTTTTATACAATAATGTAATGTAATTTTAGGAGTTAAATTGTAATTGGCAGATTGATATATTCGAAAATAACATGTTCGTTTTTAACCACCTTGGTGGTAATGATGAGCTCAGTTCGTCCATTACCGCCGCAGTGTAATTCTCAGCCCCTGGAGGGTCTTTCTGGACCAAATTTTCGGAGGGAGTGTAGCTAGAATTTGGCTAGCTACATCACCCTCCGATCGCCGCCAGCCCAATTTGATCCCCCCGATCGACGCACTTTTTGCTTACCCCCCCTCTCCATAGCCTCCAGGGGTCGCTATGGTGGCGATCGGAACTGTCCATGACGTCAGACATCATGTCCGATCATCACCATAGCAACGCCTGAAGCTATAGCGGTAGTCTCGGCCATCGCGGGATCGCGGCCACGTATATATCGCCGGCGGAGGGCGGGAAACAGTGCCGGGGGACTCCGAGGGAGAGTGTAGCTAGCCTAGTGCTAGCTACATTAAAAAATAGCCTCTTTTTTTTTAAAAAGCCACCCGCGGCCAAATGGCCGCACGAAATAGAACGCCAGGGTGGTTAATACTTTGTTTAAAATCATTGGCAGGCAATGGCTGCCTGACATCTTTAACTTATGGAAATCACCAGACGCTGGGTTTTCTTATTTGTAATGCTTTATTGCTGTGGCTTGCTTTTAGGTCTTCTTTGTTTGTGAGTCTTTCTATCACACCTTTGGTCTTCAGCAAATGAAATGCTTGCTTTATTGGGTTGAGTTCAGGTGACTGACTGGGCCATTGGCAAATATTCCCTTTTCTTTTATAAACTCCTCGGTCGCTTTCATTGTATATTTTGGGTCATTGTCTCTCTGCATTCTGAAACACTACCTCATCAACTTGACTGAATATGGCTTAATTTGAGCAAACTCAAATATGTCTCTGTATACCTCAGAATTAATCTGGCTGCTTCTGTCCTCTATAACATCATCAATAAATATTAGTGACCCAGTAACACTGGCAGTCATGCATGCCCATGCCATTACATGTGCATCTGTAACTCTAAGTGTAAAGAAAATACAACGACCAAAATTAGACCAGAATTGAACCAGAAGGGAATCAGAAGGAACTGACATAAAACTCTGCTTCTCTGGTTAGTTGCAAAAATGTTTAATCTGGTGTTTACTATCTGCCTGCTCTCCCCAGCCATCCTCAAATCTCTCCACACACTACATCCCCCTGCTGTCAGCAATATGCTGTACATTTCACCATCCCTCCTATCCACTCCACAGCTCGCCTCTCATGAGATTTTCTTATACTTACAACCTCACCTTCCATGTCACACTATGGCCCTCATTCACAAAGCGATGATAACTCAGTTATCACGCCTAAAAGACTTTAGGCGTGATAAGCCGTGCAAAGCTGAGTTATCACCGATTTGTGCTGCTCTTCGCGCGAAGCTTCCGCGCGCAAAGTTTTGCGCGCGTAGCGCACCGCGCTGCGCGCGCAAAGTCCCATAGGGCTCAATGGACGCTGCGCGCGAAGCACGGTACACTGCGCACGCAGCGCGGTGCGCTACGCGCGCAAAACTTTGCGCGCGGGAGATCGCGCGAGTTTCTTCTTATCACGCCTAAACTGAGTTTAGGCGTGATAAAGGGCTTTTCACAGGCGTGCAAACACTTTGCACCGCTTTGTGAATCAAGCCCTATGTCTAAATATAAGTCTACACCGCAACTTCTGCTCCGCTATATTTGCCTACTCCTCCTCCTTGTTTCTGGGGACATTTCACCTAACCCTGGACCCCCACTCCCCCCTGCTAATCACACTGTTTGCAATAAATCAAATTTCCCTCCCTCTTACTGTAACCTTATGCAGGGCCGGGCCGAGGCATAGGCTGGAGAGGCTCCAGCCTCGGCGCAGTGTAGGAGGGGGCGCAGAATTCATTCAGCTGTCATTCCTAATTGTGTTTGAAGCAGAAAGAAATAAGAAAAGGGGATACATGGCAGTGTCTGGAAGCCATATAACTAGATATTAAGGTGTTGGGGAGGTTGTGGGCCCTGTGGCGCCTCTTAGTCTGATAGCAATCAGTGTGTGATGGCTGGGGTGGCAGGGATGGAGGGGCGCACTTTGGTGTCTCAACCTTGGGTGCTGGAGGACCTTGTCCCGGCTCTGACCTTATGTAACGATTGTGGAATTCTCTCCGTGATCAGCGCACAAGACGTGCGCTGACACTGCGGAAATCCTCCACAAGCGTATAATTTGCGGGAACCCAGCAAAAAGTGCGATGCACCTGTAGAGGGAAATTCCTGTCGACAGAGGGAGCTGTGGAGTGCAGAGGAACAGCTCCTCTGCCCTGCCACACACGCCAGACAGGAATTGCACGAAGGGAAGAAACGCAGGGCAAGATAGCCCTGAAAGAGAGTGAGCAAAGGGACAGATTGTATGTGTGTGCACCAAACTAGTCGCCAACCCGCGACGGTGCATACACAACAGCAGATATGAAGTAGGAACGCAATCGCGGGAGAGGCGATTGCCAGAGGTGACGCAAGGCTACAGCAAGGCAGAGCACGAGAGTAGCAAAGGCACAGCAAATCATACAATGAGGAGATAAGGAAAATAACAAACGCTAACTAAACGCGAACACCGCACTCATTCGCAACAGTGCACGCGTTTTATGCGCGGACCCCGCGTGATAAGCACAACAGGGACAAGCACGCCTAACTAACCACCGACAGACAAACATAAAACAGAGGACGTGAGCGCTTGCTTAACGGTTACCTCACCGAGCCTACAGCAAGTGTTCATAGCAGACAAGACAGACACACGAAAACAGGAATACGTAAGAGATACGATCCACTGCTCTTTCCGTCAGAGCGAGTGCGATCCAAGTAAGGCAACAACAGAACAGAGGAGCCTACCAGTAACAACCGCTGCTCTGGTTAGCACCCCACAGACAGACAGAACAGGCAATACAAATAATGAAATCCTAACTGCACTAGGGAAGCCTGCCTAGTGCAGTCCCAGGAATTACTCTAGGCTAATCTTCAAACAAAGAGCAAGGCTGACACTCCAGGCGAGTGTTCCACAGGACTAACTCTTATGACCAGCAACTTACTGTGGGAAACATAGCTCTTTATAGAGCAAGCCCACAAAGGATGTGGCTAGGCAATCTGCATGACAAACGTATGCAAATTCCTCAGCAGCAAGCTGCACAACTGACAAAAGGTCTCTCTTCCAGAGACCTGCAGAATGCAGACCTGAACAGTGGTCAAAAGGCTGCCTGCCTGCGCAGGCAGCCGCGCGGATCCTCACACCTTATTAATATTCCACTCCTTCCCCCTACACCCCCTCCGATCTCAGCTGCCCTCTGGAATGCCCACTCAGTCTGCAACAAACTGCCCTTTATCCATGATCTTTTCATTTCCAATGCTTTCACATTCTTTGGGATCACTAAAACCTGGCTGACCCCTTCTGACACAGTCTCACCTGCCACCCTCTCCTATGGAGGTTTCCGCTTTAGCCACACTCCTAGTGGTGGGAATAAACATGGTGGTGGTGTGGGCATTCTCCTCTCAGATAAATGCTCCTTCAAGCCTCTCACTCCTATTCCCTCTCTCTCCCTGCCATCCTTTGAAGTCCATGCAGTCCGACTATACTCTCCCTTGAACCTCCAAATTGCAGTTATTTACCGCCCTCCAGGCCCTGCTTCTGTTTTCTTGGATCATTTCTCTGCCTGGCTTCTCCAGTTCCTATCCTCTGACATCCCTACCATCATCATGGGTGATTTTAACATTCCTATTGACACCAATAACACTGTCTCCAAAAAACTTCTATCACTCACCTCCTCCTATGGCTTTTCTCAGTGGTCCTCAACCTCAACCCACACTGATGGCCATATGCTTGACCTCGTATTCACTTGTCTCTGTTCTGTCACTGACTTTACTAATGATCCACTACCACTCTCTGACCATAACCTACTTAGCTTCTCTCTCTCCTCCTCTTTTCCTACCACCCTGGCACAAGCACGCTCACATGCTCGAAGAAACTATCGCAATCTAGACATTCAAACTGTCTCTGATGCCCTGGCACCTCTCCTCACACAATCCTTCACTGACCCATACTCGGCTGCTATACACTACAACAGCTCCATTACAAAAGTCATGGATGACTTCACCCCCCTCGTCAATGCCCGCCCTCACCGTGTCTGTCGCCAACCCTGGATGACCAAAACCACTAAACAGTTAAAAAGATGCTCTAGAGCAGCTGAACCGCGCTGGAAGAAAAGTAATACAAGTGAGGACTTCATCTTATATAAAATTGCCTTGAACAACTTCAGAAACGCACTCTCTGTGGCAAAAAAGTCCTATTTTTCTTCCCTAATATCTGCCCATTTACACAATCCAAAACGCTTGTTCAGCACCTTCAACTCCGTTCTCCATCCCCCTCCTCCTCCTCCTTCATCTTGCTTATCAGCTGAAGAATTTGCAACATACTTCACTGATAAAATTGACAAAATCAGAAGTGAATTCTCCATGCAGCCCTCAAATCCCACCTCCACACCTCTCATTGACTGTTCTCTAACTGCCTTCTCTCCACTCTCTGAACACGCTCTTTCCTCTATAATTGCCAAAGCTAATCTAACCACCTGTTCTTTGGATCCTATTCCCTCCCATTTCATTCCGCAGCTATCCTTATCTCTCTTGCCTGCACTAACAATTCAATTTAACCTGTCCCTCTCTACTGGCATCTTACCGTCCCCACTCAAAAAAGCTGTTGTGACACCACTACTTAAAAAACCTTCTCTAGATCCTACCACACTTGCCAACTACCGCCCAGTGTCTCTTCTCCCATTTGCATCCAAACTACTTGAACGCCATATACATGCAGAATTAAGCCATTATTTATCTGCTAACTCCCTACTTGATCAGTTCCAGTCTGGCTTTCGCTCTAACCACTCCACGGAAACAGCCCTTACCAAAGTGGCCAATGACCTTCTTACAGCCAAATCCAAAGGTCAATTTTCCATACTCATCCTTCTTGACCTGTCATCAGCATTTGATACTGTCGACCACACCTTACTCCTACAAATACTTTCAAATGTCGGAATAAAGGGCCTTGCTCTCACATGGTTATATTCCTACCTCTCTGGAAGGTCCTTCACAGTCTCCTACTCAGATCAGATCTCTTCTCCTCATGCTTTGTCTGTCGGGGTTCCCCAAGGCTCTGTCCTTGGTCCCCTCCTCTTTTCCATCTACATGCATGGTCTTGGTGATTTAATCAACTCATTCGGGTTTCAATACCACCTCTATGCAGACGATACACAACTGTACCTCTCTGCCCCAGACCTTAACTCCCTCCTTAAACGTGTTCCTGACTGCTTGTCTGCTATATCCTCCTTCATGTCCTCTCACTTCCTAAAACTTAATATGAGTAAAACAGAACTAATAATTTTTCCACCGTCTCTGTCCACCTCCCTGCCTGAAGTTACAATAAATGTTAATAACACTCCCATAACTTCAGTTCCCAAAGCTCGGTGCTTGGGGGTGATATTCGACTCATCTCTCTCTTTTATTCCACATGTTCACTCCATAACCAGCTCCTGCCATCTCCAACTCAAAAACATATCTCGCATCCGTCCCTTTCTCACCCAAGACACAACTAAAATGTTAATACATGCTCTCATAATTTCTCGTCTGGACTACTGCAACGTACTACTTTGTGGACTACCGTCTAACAAACTGGCCCCGCTCCAGTCGGTACTGAACTCAGCTGCTCGTCTCATTCATCTTTCTTCTCGATCTTCCTCTGCTGACCCTCTTTGTCAAGCTCTTCACTGGCTGCAAATTAACCAGAGGATTCAGTTCAAACTCCTAACCCTAACCTACAAAGCTCTCCACAATTACTCTCCCCGGTACATATCCTCACTAATCTCCAGATACAAACCCAATCGCAATCTCAGATCGGCACATGATCTTTTGTTGTCCTCCTCTAGAATCAACTCCTCACATTCACGTTTACAAGACTTCGCACGCGCTTCACCCCTCCTCTGGAATGCCCTCCCACAACACATCCGTCACTTGCCAACCTTTGTTACCTTTAAACGCTCTCTAAAAACACACTTGTTCCAACAAGCATATGCTCTACCTTAGGCCACTTCCCTTTGTACTAAGACCAAATTGCACTCCTACTAGGTATCCTAAAACACAAAGCCTCTATATATTTGCTGCATACTACCCCTCCTCCTGTTCCCCCCCCCCCCCCCCATTCCCTTTAGATTGTAAGCTCGCAAGGGCAGGGCTCTCTCCCCTTTTTGTGTCTTGGTAACCATTATACATTTTATTCATCATGTTAATTTTATCACTGTCATTACCAATTCGATAATTTGTATTTTGTATCATTCTTTGTATTTTGTCACTAACTATGTATCTTGTATATTGGTGTACACCATTGTCTGTATTATTATGTACCCCATGTTTGTTTCTTACTTTGTACAGCGCCATGGAATATGTTGGCGCTTTTAAATCAATAATAATAATTACACTGCCTCCGCCATCTTTACTGTGGATCATAGAGTGGCTGAATAGTGTATGGGTTTAAGACACCACATTTGATGAAAGTCACCAGAGTTCATATCCTGGCTGGATACATTACCTAGCTAGTATGACTTCCTAATGCTCAGTGGTGGTCCACTGAGCACACGTGCAATGGCTGCAGCTCTCAAATGCTTTAAGTCTGATAAGAGAAAAGAGCTATAAAGCTATATATAACCTGTTTGACAGTTTCTTCACTTCACACTTTCATCATTCTGACAGAGGTTGGTCTTGGTTTTATCTGTCCAAAGAATGCAGTTCCAGAACTGTGGTGGCTTTTTAGATTAATGTGTGTGTGTGTGTGTGTGTGTGTGTGTGTGTGTGTGTGTGTGTGTGTGTGTGTGTGTGTGTGTCTAATCTAGCCTTTCTATTTTTTAGGCTTTATGAGTGGTTTGAACCTTGTGGTGAGCCCTCCTAATTTGCTTTTATGAAGATCCCTGGTCTCCAGCCAGGATCTAGGCTGCCTTGTGGATATTAAACCTTCTCTTCGGCTTTAACCCTCCTGGCGGTTTGCTAAAAAATCGCCAGGGGGCAGCAAATCTTTTTTTTTTTAAATTTTTTTTTTTTCATGTAGCAAGACAAAGTCTCGCTACATGATAGCCGCTGCTCAGCGGCATCCCCCCAGCCCCTCCGATCGCCGACGGCGATCGGCGATCAGGAGATCCCGTTCAAAGAACGGGATCTCCTGGAGGGCTTCCCCCGTCGTGACGTCAAAGGGGATTCCTATCCACCCCATAGAGCTGCCTGGCACTGATTGGCCAGGCAGCGCACGGGGTCTGGGGGGGGGGCGGCTGCGGCGCGACGGATAGCGGCGGATCGGCGGGTAGCGGCGGCGATCGGGCACTGCACGCAGCTAGCAAAGTGCTAGCTGCGTGCAGCAAAAAAAAAATTATGCAAATCGGCCCAGCGGGGCCTGAGCGGTGCCTTCCGGCGGCATAGCCCGAGCTCAGCTCGGGCTTACCGCCAGGAAGGTTAATGGAAGAAATATATATTTCACACTAATCTGCAAATTTTTTTTTTAATTCAACAAATTTTTACTCATGTCTTTGGGAATTTCCTTTATTGGGACTGCCAATATAGCAAAATGATTAATTCCTCTCTGATAGGAGTTGATTCAGAAATTACTCAATTCCTACCACACACAGCACATCATTCTCTATAAATTCCAGCAGGGAATCTATTGAAAATTGATCAAACTGCAATGTTGCACTTTTCGATGCAGTGCAACGCTATTGCCTATTGATCAACTACATCTTCTGCCCGTACCCCATTGATCCAGATTTTCCATCTTGTCCGATTAATACTTTTGACCATAAGTGGATCGAAATTGGATCAGTCAGATATTTAGGGGGATTGATTCCCAGCAAATGATGCTAGAGGGACTCGACCATGAGAATTGATGAGTGTATGGGTACCTTTAGTGACTAAGATAATAAAGACAAAAGAGCAAAACCGCCATCAGGCAAGTATCAGAAAAACAAAAATAAAGAAAGAAAGCAGTCCTACTTCAGGTTTACTTTGATGTCAGTAGTGTTGAATAAAATACATTGTTTCTATGAAACTGAATGCAATACTAAAAAAACTTATTTTTTCGTCCAACCCTCCAGGACAGTGACATTGAGATTTGGGCTCCGCCCCCCAGAAACAGGAAACACCCAGCGTGAGCTCTATAAATCTGTTCCCAGGTATCCACACCTCAGTTGTGTGTTTCCTTCCCTGGGAACATGAGCTCTGTAAAGGGAGCTAGCTGGTCAGCAGCCTGGGAGTGCTGAGGCTGGTAATAGTTCCCTGAGGGAGCCTGCTTCACTACCCTGGAGGGTTGGAATATTGTTGCAGCAGAAAGCTCCTTACCTGCTTAAAACAGGTTTTTCCCCTCTAGCAGCCACCTGAGCGGCTGTGCGTGCTAGAGGGAGGACAACGCGAAGCAGCCCTGACGGAGGTCCTGGACGCAGCGGTGGGGGAATATCGGCTCTGCACGGAGGAAGGATGGCTTTGCCCCCAGTCTAACGGTACTTCCGCCGACGAGTGACTTCACTTCCGCATTTTGCGCGGCTGCAAAACAGCGTTGTGTGCGTTCCTTGTGGCACTTAGCGTTTGGCCTTTGCCGAGGATGGACGCACGAAAACTTCAGGATCAGGTAAGCCGGCGGAGATCTTGTGGGGAGCCGCGTTTGATCACGGTCTGACTGGTCGCCGCACTGGTCTGAGGTTTGATTATGCTGCTCAGATGTATTTAGTCAGCATATGAATGACAGTGGCTAGATCAAGGATATTTGCTGAAGCTGTCTTTTTGTGGTGGCACATTGTTGTTTAAAACCAGTTAAACATGGATAACTGCACTGATCTTAAGTTTAATTAATAGATCAGAAAAAGCATGTTAGACTACTTTGTTATTTGATTACTTAAATGGAGCAATATGTTTGTTACCAGTTTAAGTATTGTAAAAGTCCTGATAGTTCAGAAAAGCATTTGTTCACATGTGACTGATTGGTTTTTGTGCAGCTCAATGTGTTTTGCATAAGTAATTGTTGCATAGCTACCTGAATGAATGTTAACTACATGGTGCATTTATTATGGGGAGTGAGCTGGTTACTGGGTTAGCTGCATATAATGTTGGATGTTTTCCATCTAAGTTTGCAGGAGGGATTTATTGGTGCAGTATCACCGAATATATATATTTAAAAAAAAAATTTTTTTTTTTTTGGTTTCTCTCTCTCCTGCAATATATATTTAGCAGCTGGATGCATCTACATTCTGTCTAGATGAGCTACACTTCAGTTGGTATGCATCCTAAATTATCTGTCTGATTGCTGTACTTAAGCTTATTTTACAGATAATATGATATTCCTTTTTTATGGTAAACAGCTCAGTATATATACAGAGTATATATGAATAAACATCACATCTGTTCAGGAGAGGAAGGCGAGAGATAAAGGGGTCCAAAAAAGAAGGACTTGGCCAATTAATAAGGAAGGGCCTAGGAGGACTCCGCTGCATAAGCCAGCGGAGCCCCAAAGCAAGCACCAGTGACGCCAGGCTGAAAGTAGGGGGCAGGTTATCTCGCTTTCATCCAGAGTGGAGAAAGATAACCTCAAATCAATTCATTTTAGACCTAATAAAAGACGGGTACAAGATAAGATTCATAAAAAAGCCCCCGGTGAGGTTTGTAAAGACTTTAATGCCGAAAGACAGAGAAGCCAGGATGGCATTACAGGAATTACTAAGAGACATGATGGACAGAAATGTCATAAAAGAGGTACCACCTCAGGAAAGAAACCGAGGGTTCTATTCTCGAATTTTTCTGATCAAAAAGCCAACCGGAAAATACAGAATGATTCTGAACTTAAAACCACTAAACCACTTTATTGTATACGAAAAGTTCAGAATGGAAACTGTGTATACGATGAGGAACTTACTGAATGCAGACGTGTTTATGGTGAACATAGATCTGACAGACGCTTATTGGCACATCCCAATCAGAAGGGAGTCTCAAAAATACCTAAGATTCAGTGTACAAGGAGACGGTGGAGTGCTGCATTATCAATTCTCGTGCCTTCCTTTCGGAATATCTTCAGCACCAAGAGTGTTTACGAAAGTAATGGCAGAGGTGGTAGGAAATCTTAATCTCCAGAACATTATAATAATCCCTTATCTGGACGACCTATTAGTTCTAGCAGACAATGCGGTACTGCTTCAAAGAGATCTGAAGAGGGTGTTAGGTCAGTTAGAAACCCTGGGTTGGTTAGTAAATTACCAAAAGTCACATCTGGATCCATCCCAGGTGATCAAATTTTTGGGATTCATAATAAATTCACCCCTTCAAAGACTGTTCTTGCCAGAGGACAAGGTGACAAAAGTGCAGTCGACAATAGTCAGCCTTCTAGAGGCAGACGCCATCTCAGTACGGCAGTGCATGAGTATAGTGGGTCTTCTAACCTCAACAGCACCAGCGGTAGATTGGGCAATGGCTCACGTAAGAGTTCTCCAGAACTGGCTACTGGAAAACTGGAACAGAAATCAGGGGGATTTAGAAAGCGTGTTATCAATACCAACCTGGGTAAAGGAATCACTGTCTTGGTGGATGGATATAAAAAATCTTCAGTTAGGAAGACTATGGCGGTCTCCTCCAACAAAGATTATAACAGACGCAAGTTTGATGGGTTGGGGAGCCCATGTGGACGGACTATACCTGCAAGGGTCATGGACAGACCCAGTAAGGGGAGAGTCATCCAACTTCAGAGAAATGAAGGCAGTTCATATGGCCCTATTACAAGCATCAGAGTGTCTAAAGGGGCATCATCTTCAGGTTCGTTCAGACAACATAACAGTAGTAGCCTATCTGAACAAACAAGGAGGGACAAGGTCCAGAAAACTCCTAGAAGTGTCACTGAAGATCTTAGATTGGGCAGAGCTGAATCTGCTATCGTTAACAGCAGTCCATCTGAAAGGGACATTAAAACGAATGGCCGACCTTCTAAGCAGACAAAGACTGTCAAATTCTGAGCTGAGGCTCAACCCGGAAGTATTCAGAATGATAACGGCCAGATGGGGGTGGCCCGAAATAGACCTTTTTGCCAATCAGACGAACTCTCAATGCAGAAGGTTTTTCTCTCTAGATCCGAAGGGAGCATGTGCAATAGATGCGTTGGCCCAAGATTGGATCTTCAGCAAAGCATATGCCTTTCCACCAATCCCCTTGATTCCTCTTGTATTACAGAAGTTGAAACTGTCCAGAATGACTCTGATATTAATAGCACCAGATTGGCCAAAACGATCATGGTACCCGTTGTTACTAAAAATGCTGAAAAAAGATCCTTTACTCCTCCCTCAGGAGGAATTACTTTTAGATCAAGAGGAACACAGATGGGTACATGTTCCAAATCTGCATCTAAAAGCATGGTTTCTGAAAGGGATGTTCTGAAGTCCAAGGGCTTGTCAGACAGAGTGATCAAGACGGTTCTGAATAGCAGAAAGAAAGTAACCAGATCGATCTATTCTAAGTATTGGAAGACTTTTTTAGACTGGAAAAAGAGAAATAAAGTTAAAGACAATAAATTACCGACAATTCTGGAGTTCCTGCAAGATGGAATTGAGAGGGGTTTGGCCTTAACCTTCCTGGCGGTAAGCCCGAACTGAGTTCGGGCTATGCCGCCGGAAGGCACCGCTCAGGCCCCGCTGGGCCGATTTGCATAATTTTTTTTTTGCTGCACGCAGCTAGCACTTTGCTAGCTGCGTGCAGTGCCCGATCGCCGCCGCTACCCGCCGATCCGCCGCTATCCGTCGTGCCGCAGCCGCCCCCCCCCCCCCCCAGACCCCGTGCGCTGCCTGGCCAATCAGTGCCAGGCAGCTCTATGGGGTGGATCGGAATCCCCTTTGACGTCATGACGTCGGTGACGTCATCCCGCCCCGTCGCCATGGCGACGGGGGAAGCCCTCCGGGAGATCCCGTTCTTTGAACGGGATCTCCGGATCTCCGATCGCCGGCGGCGATCGGAGGGGCTGGGGGGATGCCGCTGAGCAGCGGCTATCATGTAGCGAAACTTTGTCTCGCTACATGAAAAAAAAAAAAAAAAAATTTAAAAAAAAAGATTTGCTGCCCCCTGGCGATTTTTTTGCAAACCGCCAGGAGGGTTAAGTACAATTAAGGTACAAGTAGCAGCAATTTCTGTTTTCGTTGATAAGAAATTAGCCTTAGATCCCCTGGTGATCAGATTTATGAAATCAGTAGAAAGATCAAGGCCAATAGTTAAGAAATCATGTCCTAGGTGGGACCTATCTTTAGTTCTCAATGTACTTATGGAAGAGCCATTCGAACCTCTAGAAGAAATTTCGTTAAGGAATCTTACAATTAAAACCATATTCTTAGTAGCTATTACCTCTGCAAGAAGAGTAAGCGAATTAGAGGCACTAAGCAGTGATGAACAATTCTGTTCTATATTTGAAGACCGAGTGATATTGAAGACGGTAACTGATTTTTTACCAAAAGTATCATCAGTGTCTAATAGGGGGCAAGAGATAATATTGCCTACCTTCTGCAATAAAGCAGTTCATCCAAAAGAGAAGCAGTGGCACAAGCTGGATGTAAGGAGGTGCTTACTAATATACTTAAAAAGAGTGAAGCAACTCAGGAAAACAGACAGGTTATTTGTTAATTTCACTGGAAATAAAGTGGGAGAAAAAATGACCAAAGCTTCGGTAGCAAGATGGCTCAAGGTTTGTATTGAGGAAGCTTACAAATTGAGGCAGTTGGAGTCACCTAAAGAGATCACAGCACACTCTACTAGAGCTATGGCAACCTCCTGGGCCTATAGAGCTGGGGCATCGGCATCGGAGATCTGCCGGGCAGCAACATGGAGGAGTGTCAACACGTTCGTCAGACATTACCGTCTAGATCTGATGACAGCAGGAGAACAGTCCTTCGGGAGGAAAGTTCTACAGGCTGTGGTCCCGCCCTAAGGTGGGTGATTCCTTGTTTATCATCTCAATGTCACTGTCCTGGAGGGTTGGACGAAAAAAACAGGATTACGACCTGGTAATTCTATTTTTGACAACCCTCCAGGACAGTCCTTAGTTCCCACCCGTTAAGCATCATATATTTTGATGTGGGTAAGAAAGTATTAGGGTATCCAGTATGACTAGGTTCAGGTCTTGGGCACAACTGAGGTGTGGATACCTGGGAACAGATTTATAGAGCTCACGCTGGGTGTTTCCTGTTTCTGGGGGGCGGAGCCCAAATCTCAATGTCACTGTCCTGGAGGGTTGTCAAAAATAGAATTACCAGGTCGTAATCCTGGTTTTCCTCTCCATTTTCTACATAACTAAATAGCATTGTTTACTTTCAATAGTTTTTATTAAGTTTAAGGGGTAATAGGACAAAATAACAAGTATCATCATCACATGAACAAAGGCGGAACATCTTCAATACAGTACAGTTACAAGACCATGAAAATGTGCATAAGAAATAGATTTAACACACGTCACAAGCATGCAGTCTCAGCTATGGTAAACTACAACAAACGTAACTCTCCGAAGATGGGAAGGTAAAACAACATTTACGTAAATGAACAAATAGATATTGAATGCTAGGTAAGCGAAATGGATGGGGGGGGGGGGGGGGGGGGGGGGGTTACAGGGGAATTACCCTTCATGCAGCAACCAAGCCCCTCCATGCCATCTGTAATAATCCGGGTTAACAGAGGAAAATAAAAATCTGTTGTTAAGGGGTTATGTCGACTGAAAATAAGAATTGCAGAGTTTACAAAAAACAAACACAACATGGAATAATTCGATGAAATCTGTATCGAGATAAACTACTTGGGAAAATTCTAGCAGCCAGAGTCAATCTGTTTTTATCAGATATTATACATAAGGATCAAGTAGGCTTTGTGCCGGGACGACAAGCCTCAGATGCTGCTCTAAGGGCCATTCAAGTTATTGAATTGCTTCACAACAGAAAAATCCCAGGCCTGTGTCTATCCTTGGACATTTACAAGGCATCCTGGGATTACTTGTTCCGTGCCTTAGAAAAATGGGGACTGGGAAGTTCCTTTATACCATGGATAAAGGTATTATACTCTAACCCGAAGGCAAGTGTTCAATATGCAGGCTATTCCTCCAATTTTTAATATTACCAGAGGAACTCGTCAAGGGTGCCCTCTATCGCCTATTTTATTTATCCTAGCTATGGAACCATTAGCCTTAGCCATAAGACAGAATCAGACCATCCGCGGGGTAGAGGTGGCCGGGGTCCACCATAAATTGAATCTGTTCGCCGTGGATCTCTTATTGTTCCTCGCGGAGCCTGCCACCTCTATCCCAGAACTGCTGTTTTAAGTATTATCCAGATTTTCTCTGATCTCTGGCCTTAAAATAAATCAGCAAAAATCAAAACTCCTTAATATTACCTTAGGGCCTGATTCCTGTCAGCTACCCTTTTTCCTGGTCTAGAACCTCGATAGACTACCTAGGCATAAATTTAATGGAAACTACAGGACGTTGTTTCAAAATAATTATTACCCTCTAGCTAAACAAATTACGCACTATTTGACGCAGTGGGCTTTTTATAACCTCTCCTGGTTGGGTCAGATAAATTCCATTAAAATAACACTCTTACCTAAAATTCTATATTATTTTAGAATGTTACCGGTATGGGTCCCCCCCCCCCCCCTCATTTTTTACGAATGTTGCAATATAAATTGTCTAAATTTATATGGAATAGCTCCCTCCCAGGATTCCTAAGTTGACCATGTATATTCACAAGACTAAAGGTGGTGTTCCCAATTTGTCTAACTATTTCCAAGCAGCACAATTGGCCCATTTAATAGATCTCTATAAAGGCCCTAAAATGCCAGCCTGGATACATTATTTATCTGTCTGGGACGCTATCTGTTGCTCAAAAGGCCTAAATAGAATCATAATTGAATTGCACAAAGAATTGTAACGTGTAGATGGGGCTTAATGTCTCCTTCTTTACCCCTGATGTAATTTATTGACAATCCTTTGTTCACCCCTGGCTATAATAACCCGCATAGCTTTAAATGGTGAAGGGAACATCGGTTGGAACAAGTTAAGTTTTTTGTGGCTGGCTCTGGTGTCCTGACCTGGGAAGATTTATGGAGCAGGTATCAGATTCCCCCTGCCGAAAGTTTCCGCTATATGCAGCTTCGACATTGGTTGTGCTCCCTCCTCCCATCACAAACCCAATAGCCCATTATTTTAACCAGATTTTAAAAATTGTGCTAACAACCCCTTTGCAATGCGAGTAATTTCAGATCTATATACCATACTGACTGACCCACCTCTGTCCTTTCGTCATGGATATATGCTCAAATGGTAGTCTGACTTAAGAGGGGAGAAAACTATGGAGGAATGGAAGGAGACCTGGGCAGTTGTCCCGAAACTATTCCTTAATATTGCAGTGGTTTAATCAGCGTATAAAGTACTGATGAGATGTTATTGAGTGCTGGCTAGACTGGCCCATTTACCAGGAACACATACGGGTTTATGTTTTCGAGGTTGTGGTGTTAAAGGAGACATGTTACATGTCTTCTGGACGTGTCCCATGCTCTCAAGATTTTGGTCCAAAATATATAGGCTGCTTCACTCACTATTCCAGAAAACAATCCCGAGGGACCCCTGGGTAGCCTTGTTACATGGCAAAGTAGACTCTTTAGCTAGACCACAAAGGGCATTAGCCCATTTCATCTTTTCTGCAGCAACTCAAACGATAGCACAAGCTTGGAAAACTCAGTTCGTGTCACTTGAGGAGGTTAAACGAAGGGTGACTGCTTTCATGGTTCAAGAACAATTGGTGGGCAAACTGGACAATAAAATGGACAAGTTTTATAAGATATGGGACCCTTGGAAGACATATCTGGGTTTATCATGAACTAGTGAACTAAGATGTCTATAGTGTAAACATGGTGTAGTCTGACTTTCCATCTCTTCTCTCTCCTCTTTCTCCTACTTTTCTCCATCTCTTCTGTACTATTTTCATCCTGAACTCTCTCTTCTTGTAAGGTTGGACTGGTTCCCAGATTGCAGATTCTGGGGACTTCTTCCCACCTACACCTCAGGATATTGCTATGCAAACCTGTCTATAGTAGACACACTCAAGTTTTGTCAGGATTACTACTAAGTTTTGTTTTTTTCTATAGTGTGACAAACCTAGGTGACCTTGATTAAGATGTGGAATGCATTGCCACAAGAAGTAGATATGGCAAATTCTATACTTGCATTTAAAGGGGGCTTAGATGCTTTCCTTGCGTTAAAAGACATCCATGGCTACAATTACTAGGTAATGCCCAATGATGTTGATCCAGGGCTTTTATCTGATTGCCAACTGGAGTCGGGAAGGAATTTTTTCCCTTTTGGGGCTAATTGGACCATGCCTTGTAAGGATTTTTTACCTTCCTCTGGATCAACGGGGATATGTGAGGGAGCAGGCTGGTGTTGTACTTTGTTCTGTGGTTGCACTCAATGGACGTATGTCTTTTTTCAACCCAAATAACTATGTAACTAGTGCATGACTAATGTGATCCTTTGATTGTACATCTACTCGATGAAGGGTGTCTCCGTTCACTGGTTACTTAAATTTTGTTTGTTTGTTTTTTGTCGACTGTTATGTAGCTTTTGAAAATTAAAATACAATAAAAAAAAATTGAAACAGAAATCTGTATAGAGATCAATAGTGATGATATCTTTGAAAGGATAAGGAAGGCAGAGGAAATTTTAGGGGGGGGGGGGGAAGACAGGGAGAGGGAAGAGAGGTGAGAACAAAGGGGAATAGGCTCATGAAACCAAAAGAAACAAGGAAGCATAAACACTTAACAAAGTGCAAAATTTTAAGCATGCTATAGATTGCTTTGAGCATAAAACTGCAATGTATACTTTACAATAAAGAGAAATGTGTGGTCTCAGGGAAGATCAATTTCCAAACAAGAGCTTTGTCCAAGAAAGGGTGGAGTGTCCGGAGTGAGAAGCTAAGGCTTTTTCAACGTGGAGATGCAAATACACTTTTCTTATAACATACAGTAGCTAGTAGCAGAGACATATACTCACCTGAAGGATTGTTAGGAACACCTGTTCAATTCTCATTAATGCAGTTATCTAATCAACCAATCACATGACAGTTGCTTCAATGCATTTAGGGGTGTGGTCCTGGTCAAGACAATCTCCTGAACTCCAAACTGAATGTCAGAATGTGAAAGAAAGGTGATTTAAGCAATTTTGAGCATGGCATGGTGGTTGGTGCCAGACGGGCCGGTCTGAGTATTTCACAATCTGCTCAGTTACTGGGATTTTCACGCACAACCATTTCTAAGGTTTACAAAGAATGGTCTGAAAAGGGAAAAACATCCAGTACGCGGTAGTCCTGTGGAAAAATGCCTTGTTGATGCTAGAGGTCAGAGGAGAATGGGCCGACTGATTCAGGCTGATAGAAGAGCAACATTGACTGAAATAACCACTCATTACAGCCGAGGTATGCAGCAAAGCATTTGTGAACCCACAACACACACAGCCTTGAGGGGGATGGGCTAGAACAGCAAACGACCCCACCGGGTACCACTCATCTCCACTAGAGATGGCTTGAACCTCCAATTTTAGGTTCGCAAATCTCGAACGCGAACTTCCGCAAAAGTTCAGGTTCGCACAAACTTCACGAACCGCAATAGACTTCAATGGGTAGGCGAACTTCGAAAATTACAAACATTTATGCTGGCCACAAAAGTGATGGAAAAGATGTTTCAAGGGGGCTAACACCTGGAGGGGGGCATGGCGGAGTGGGATACACGCCAAAAGCCCGGGGAAAAATCAGGATTTGACGCACAGCAGCATTTTAAGGGCAAAAATCACATTGAATGCTAAATTGGAGGCCTAAAGTGCTTTAAAACATCTTGCATGTGTATACATCAATCAGGTAGTGTAATTAGTGTAATGCTTCACACTGACAGACCAAACTCACTGTGTAACGCACCGCAAACAGCTGTTTGTGTAATGATGGCCGTGCTGGACTGGTGCGCACCATGGCGAGAGTGCAGGCGATAGCGGTTTTCAAGCCCATATGGTTGCCGGGCTGAGGTAGCTCAACGACAGAACAACAGTGACTGTCCAGCTGATCGAATTTGGTCTGTCCACAATGAAGCAACCTCATTATCTTGGGTGTGCCCCCCCCCCCTCGAGACAATCATATAGCCAGCGGTCATTGCTTCATTGTGATATGCAAACCCCTTCACCGCGGCAAGGTAACGATCACGAAGGGGAATTGACCCAAGTACATGCCTTTTGTTTTGTTGTTGCAGCTGCAGTGCAGCCAGAAAAATTAGGCAGGCATGTACACACACCAGAAAAAATTGTTATTGGTTTTGTTAGCGGCCACGGCTAGCAGCGGCCTTAAAAATTCATGAATCTGCCTGGAGTCCTGGACCCTGTTGGTGGTGGCGGAGAAGGCAGTCAAGCGGCCTGCTGTGTGGGACTGAGGACCAACTTAATCTTGGAGCAGGCAGTCACACGGCGTGCAGGCAGAGCTGCTGTGTGCGGGGATTGACTTAGTCTTCGGCCGGGCAGTAGCCCTCCGGGATCTATGCCTCATTCATTTTAATAAAGGTGAGCTACTGAACACTTTTTTTGACCTAGGCGACTTCTCTTCTCAGTGACAATGCCTCCAGCTGCGCTGAAGGTCCTTTCTGACAGGACGCTTGAGGCAGGGCAAGACAGAAGTTGGATGGCAAATTGTGACAGCTCTGGCCACAGGTCAATCCTGCGCACCCAGTAGTCCAGGGGTTCATCGCTGCTCATAGTGTCTACATCCACACTTAAGGCCAGGTAGTCGGCTACCTGCCGGTCGAGGCGTTAGTGGAGGGTGGATCCAGAAGGGCTAAGGCTAAAGAATGTCTGCATGTCCGACATCACCATGAGATCGCTGGGGCGTCCTGTCCTTGCCTGCGTGGACATGGGAGAAGGATTACTGCCAGTGTGCTTATACTGAGGGTCTAGTAGCGTGGCCACCCAGTACAGGTCATTCCCCTTGAGTTTTTTTTATACGGGGGTCCCTCAACAGGCTTGACAACATGAAAGCCGCCATCTGCACAAATTTGGATGCAGACGTACTATCCATCTCCTCTTGCTCTTCCTCAGTGATGTCAGCTAAGTTCTCCTCCTCCCCCCAGCCACGAAGAATACCACCGGAAAGTTGAGCAGCACAAGCCCCCTGCGACGCCTGCTTTGGTTATTCTTCTGCCTCCTCCTCCTCAAAAAAAACCAACATCTTCCTCATCAGCTGCACAGCCACGTACTCCCTGCTTGCCAGCGGTCATCAGGTTTACCCAATGGACTGTGTAAGTAATGTACCTGCCCTGACTGTGCTTGGCAGACCCAGGCATCCATGATCAGATGGACCCTTAACCCAACGCTGTGTGCCAGAGATGACACCACTTGCCTTTCATCTTCATGGTACAGTTTGGGCATCGCCTTTTTTGAGAAATAATTGCGGCCTGATATCTTCCACTGTGGTGTCCCAATGGTCACAAATTTTTGGAAGGCCTCAGAGTCCACCAGCTGGTATGGTAACAGCTGGCGAGCTAACAGTTCCGCCAAGCCATCTGTCAGATGCCGGGCAAGGGGGTGACTGGCAGACATTGGCTTCTTCTGCTCAAAGATTTCCCTCATGGACACCTGGCTGCTGCTGTGGGCAGAGGAGCAGGCACCGCTCAAGGCGAGAGGTGGAGTGGAGGAGGGTGGCTGTGAAGGTGCAAGGGAGAAAGCAGCTGAAGATGATGCACCTGAAGGAGGAAGAGGAGAAGGAGGGTGGCTTTGCTTTTGTGTGCTGATTTTCCTCATGTGGTCTTGCCATTTCAGTTTGTGCCTTTTCTCCATGTGCCTTCGTAAGGCAGTTGTCCCTACGTGGGTGTTGGCCTTTCCACAGCTCAATTTTTGCTGGCAGAGAGTACAGATGGCATTGCTCATATCTGAGGCAGACACACAAAAAAATGTACACACCGCTGATCCCCCTGGGTTGATGGCACTATGGTGGCGTCAGCAGCTGACGTTGAAGGGCATGTTGGCTGGCTGTCCATAGGTGGTGATGCATGGTGCCGGGCACTGCCACCAGCTGTTTCTGACGACGAGCTCCCCTGCTTCTTTCAGGAACTCGTCTCCTCCTACTCCTCCCTGACTCCCCCTCTGAACTATCCCCTTGGTCATCTTGTCTATTAGGATCCCACGTGGCATCCATGGCAGTATCATCATCATAATCATCCTCCCCAGCTTCGCTTGTATCAGACACTTTCAAAACTGCACCAACAGCAGGTACTTCATCCTCCTCCTCCTCACACCTCACATCCATAGTGTCGCCTAACTCAGACATATGAGGGGTAGTGTAACTTGCTTAGTGCCTTCATCTTGTTGTAACAATAATGGCTGTGAATCAGTGAATTCCCCACCAAATAATTCCTGCGAAGTGTCAAATGTAGCGGATGTGGTGCTTGTAGCAGCGCTGGTGGCTGCAGAAGATGAGGTGTTCTGTGTTAAATAGTCAATCACGTCCAGACAATCTTGGGAGTTGATGGCATGTGCCTTCTTCTGAGTACTGTACTTTGGTCCAGGGCCGCACGAAATCACGTCAGCAGGGCCTCAACTACCTGCCGGGTGGCCTGCCTCTGGGTCTGCCTTTATCTCTACCTGTTTTGTCCATATCGGGGAGGGGGGGGGGGGGGTGATCAAGTGAAAGGTATGCACTGACTTGACTAATACAATGTGCAGTCACACAGGTGCAGTGAAAGGTATGCTGTGACTGGTATTACAATACAATGTACAGCTGTCACACAGGTGCAGTTGATAGGTATGCACGGACTGGTATATAAAACAGCGTGCGGTCACACAGGTGCAGTGAACAGGTATGCAGTGACTGGTATTACAAAGGTGCAGCTGTCACACACACAGGTACCCTGAACAGGTATGCAATGACTAGTATTACAAATGTGCAGCTGTCACACACACAGGTACCATGAACAGGTATGCAGTGACTGGTATATAATATAACACTGCGTGCGGCCATGTAGGTGCACTGAACAGGTATGCAGTGACTGGTATCAATAGAATGTGCAGCTGTCACACACACAGGTACCGTGAACAGGTGCAGTGACTGGTATACAACACTGTGTGCAGTCACGTAGGTAGGTGCACTGAACAGGTATGGAGTGATTGGTATTACAAATGTGCAGCTGTCACACACACAGGTAGTCACTGAATGTGCTGGGCCTGGCAGTGGCACAGTAGGAATTACCTAGGGGCCAAGGGCCAGCTGCGACTGACTGATAGGGCTGTATATACAAGTGTCTGTGGGACACACACAAAAAAAAAATAGATCACAAGAACAACATTAGCTCTCAAAAAAGCTGTTGAGGGGTGCTTTTTAGCAATAAGTATCAGCAAGGAGCAAGCTAACAAGCCTAACAAGAGCCTAACTAAGCTTTCCCTATGTCTACAGCAGTTCCTTTCCCTTCTCTAATTACTGCAGCCACACAAGTGAGGAAAATGTCCGACGCTGCCTGCCTTTTATAAGGGGGGGACCCCAGGAGGGAGTGTAGCCTGATTGGCTACCATGTGTCTGCTGACTGTGATGTAGAGGGTCAAAGTTGAGCCTAATGATGTAGTATAGGGGGCGGGTCGAACTCGCATATAGTTCGCGGTTCACTGCGAACGCGAACCAGCGATGTTTGGGCCATCTCTAATATCCACTACAAATAGGAACAAGAGGCTACAATTTGCACAAGCTCACCAAAATTGGACAGTTGAAGAGTGGAAAAATGTTGCCTGGTCTGATGAGTCTCAATAAGAGTCAGAATTTGGCGTAAACATAATGAGAACATGAATCCATCATGCCTTGTTACCACTGTGCAGGTTGGTGGTGGTGTAATGGTGTGGGGGATGTTTTCTTGGCACACTTTAGGCCCCTTAGTGCAAATTGGCATCATTTAAATGCCATGGGCTACCTGAGCATTGTTTCTGTCCATGTCCATCCCTTCATGATAACCGTGTACCCATCCTCTGATGGCTACTTCCAGCAGGATAATGCACCATGTCACAAAGCTCGAATCATTTCAAATTGGTTTCTTGAACATGACAATGAGTTAACTGTACTACAGTATAGCAACGTTTCGGAGCAATGCAGTGCTCCATGATCTTGATAAAGGAGCACTGCATTGCTCTGAAACGTTGCTATACTGTATGACAGTCTATAAAATAAAAATAAAAACAAACGTAAAAGAGCATTTTGATGGTGCCGGCCTCTCTTCCTTCATTGACTGAGCTCGGGTGGTGACCGAAGTGGCCGTGGCACATCTACTGATTACAAGTTTTGTGGTGGTGCAGCTCTACATCTGTGCTAGAAATTATGGTTGGGAATACTGAATTGTTCTGCAGAGAAGGGTTTAATGTTGTCTGCTTCAAAAAGCTGGTGCTAATATTTAACTACTTGAAGACTGCTCCACGCCAATTGGCATGCAGTCCCTGGGGCGTGTTTTGCAGGAAATCCGCGTGTCGATGTGCGCGCATCTCCGCTTGAATGATAGAGCGATCTCCCAGCGACTGTTAGACAGTGAAACCGTTGTCTATTTACAATGTATAGCGCTGTAATCTACGGCAGCGCTATACTGAGCACAGCCGTGTGACACATCTGTCCCCCTGGGAGGCATAGGAGCGGTCAGCTGTCAAAGGCTGCTGTGTGACAGCCGATCGCTGTGATTGGCTGGTGCGGGGAAGAGAGGAATATAAAAATAAAATAGCTATCTTTATTTTTTTTTAAAATCAAATAAATATGTATATAAAAATAAAGAAACATCCCAGCAGCGATCACAGCCCACCAACAGAAAGCTCTGTTGGTGGGCAGAAAAGGGGGGCGGGGGGGAATCACTTGTGTACTGAGTTGTATGGCCCTGCAGTGAGGCCTTAAAGCTGATGAGAGACAAGTAATTCACAGTTTGATGCTAGGTTGGGCAGACGAGGACATGAGTAGCATAGGGCACAGGAGTTTGCATTTCTTCAGAGTATTAGTGACAAATGGATTGATGGGTGACTGTACATCCCATCCCAGGATGGCTGCTGCTAAGCAATCTTGCTAGTACCTATGCTTCCCCTTCTGAATCAATGTCAAACCAGAGTTTAGAAGAGTCATTCTTCCAAATTGCTCCAGCTAACTCAATTATGCAAGCTGTATAGTAAGCTTCCAAATTAGGAACTCCGAGACCCAGTTCTTTATGGTGGAGCATCATAATGTGACGAGCTATCCGGGGTTCTAAACTGCATTGTTTTACTTGTGCACAGTATAATTACATTGTGATAGTCAGAACTGCAGAATGTGCGTATGTCCGTGCGTGTGTTTGTGCGCGCACGTGTCTGGGCGTGTGTCTGTGCGTGTGTCTGTGCGTGTGTGTCTGTGCGTGTGTCTGTGTGTCTGTGCGGGTGTCTGTGCGTGTGTCTTAGCGCGTGTCTGTGTGCGCGCGTGTCTGTGCGTGTGTCTGTGTGTGTGTCTGTGCGTGTGTCCATGCGTGTGTCTCTGCGCGTGTCTGTGTGCGCGCGTGTCTGTGTGTGCGCGTGTCTGTGCGTGTGTCTGTGTGCGTGTGTGGTGTCCAGCATAGGGCAGTGTGTAGATAAATGTTGAGCTGTGGGGTGCACAGTTTTGCTTCCGTGGTTGCTGAGGGGGGGCGCGTCTTGTACGCGGGAGGATGCAGTACTTTTCTTCATCTTTGGTCTGTTTCTTTTCTCCCCTTCTTTATTTAATTTTATGAAATAATTAATTTTGATTGGCAAATTCTGATTAGCAAATATGATGAGACTTTATGCCCAACACCAAGAGCGTGGTGATGAAGCCTATCAATATGGTTGGGCCTTCATAAACTGTGGCTAGGCTCTGAGCTAATCAAGAAAAAAAAAAAAGAAGAAAAAAAAAAAAAAAAAGAACTGCAGAATGTGTTGTTTGTTTTATGAGGGCTGCCATCTTGCTTTCTACAAATTTTTTAAATTGTACAGTATTACCTGCAGAGCTCATGACCATAAGTAACACTTGATTTAGACAGTGTTATTTCTCCTATGTAGGGAAGAGCGAGAATGCCTCCGATGTTATTGTGAAAGGTTTTGTCGAAAATACGATAGTTCTGAAAATGTTACAAAAAAACGTTCTCACAAATACATTAAAGTCAATACCACCAACTTTAATGGTTGATAGCAAACCCCCATACATGCTAGAATCACCAAATTAGTTACGTATGTTAAAAAGCGCCTGAGGTGGGGACATAAAATTAAAAAAAAACTATGCCTGATCTGGGGGAGCTGGGTGGATCAAGTAGCCGCTATCCCTGCCATTCCTGTGGCCCGCATCTCCGTACTTTCATTTTCGTGACCTCCACTGTCACGATGCTGGAAGGAGAGCGAGATGCTCTCACAGCATGCAGGAAGGCGGGGGAGCAGCAGGAAGCGTGGCCAGGGAGGGATTATAGTGCGGCGGTGGGGGGGCAAAGAGCAGTGTGGGGGACACACAGAGGCATCTCATGAGGCAGGGAACATGCCTGTGTCACATCTGACCCCCCCCCGCTGGACCACCTTGAGTTCTCTTTAAGGAGAGCAGTGGGAGAAGACCTTGTCATTTTTGAGGGGGAAAAAAGTACAGTTACCATAGGATTTTTTTTTTTAATGCGGATAAATGACAGATAATGTGTCTACCTGTTCGTAGAAAAAAATTACATTTATCAAAACAAATAGCAGTGAATTTCATGCCGGGGTTTCCAGGTGGTCAGTACACAGTGCATAATGACCACCTGAAAACCTGATGGATCTGGCAATGCTTTGGCCAGGGATTGCTGTACTGATGCAATATTGCTGTATAAGGATCCCTGGCAAATATACCTATAGTTTGCACTGTTAAAAAAAAAATGACTTGAGGTCCCTACTTCAAAGTCTCTTTAACCCCTTGTCACCCTGGTATTGCCAGAATGCGTAGCCCGGACTGTGTAGGGCGGAATCCTCCTTTTCATGGAGGATTCCCATTGGTCTGTTAAAGGATCAATGGGAAGGTAAAGGTTACCTTGCAGACAGGTAAAGTACTCAATTCACCATGAGATTGAGCATGTAACATTTGCTTGCTTATCCCTACTTCTCTTCAGACAAGAATGTCTACAACAGGGTCAAGCAGTCAGCCATCGCTGTCTATAGCCCAGCTCTTCACTTCACATTAAAAGTGAAAATGCTCATTATCCTCTAAAAAACAATGTAAGATGTGCATATAATAGGTATGTGTGGCATTAGCTTATTAAGGGAAATTGACTTTTCTTTGCACAAATGTGTGTAACTAAACGCACCATTTTCAAAGTTTTATGTTCATCCGCTTTACAACCATCCAGAAGTTTAAAAGACTACATCTGCAGAAAAATATAAACTCAAGTAGATTTTTGCAAAAATGCTGGCCAATTTCCCCAGCTTTAGGAGCTAACCTTCACATATTGGTGTGTGTTCCAAGGCAAGTGAGAGAGGGTTATCAAGAGTTAAGGCTAAGGCTTCATTTACAGTGGTGCTTTCGGTGAGGCATAACAGCCACTTTATAATGTGGCTTGCTGCACAGCCAATATTACCAATATTTCAGTATATGAATTAAGTAGTAGGATAACGGTAAATTTACATTTATTCTACTTCCAGTATTTCCTGCACCTTTATAACTGATTTTTTTTTCTTTTTTAAAGATTTTTTCTTTTAAAAGTTTAACAAGAATAACAGCAATATACAAATATATAGAGTACGCAAGTGAATACTGTAAGTATATACCAAATATCACAGAACGACGAGAGCCCTGGGAGTCCTACAAACAAGCAAATTGACAGTATAAAATAGTATATCACCAGGAGGACGTGTAATAAACCACAAAATAATAAATAAAGAAACTCTCAACCACATCAAAGATAAAGGTCTGACCGCACGTGTCTGCCCCCCCGTGCATATATTGTTAACTCATACAACATATTGACATTAAAAATAAGAGGAGGCCTACATCCAGGCCCCATCACTCATCAGATCGGGATAAATGGCACCAAAATGGGAGAAAATGTAGTAACGATAGCAATAGCAGACACCAAATTGTATGGGGTTCTGTACAGGTATAAGATGAGAGAAAAAAGGAAGAAAGAGAACGATAGAGAAAAGAAGATAATCAAGAGACACCTGGGGCAGGGGTGGCTGTATAAGCCCACTCAGCTAACTCATTTTTTTTTCTTTATCACTGCGCCCAAATTAGCTTGCTGTGCTTTTAAATATATGTGGTATGGAGGCTGACACTTTATTTAATTTTAAACAATACCAGTTGCCCGGTAGTCCTGTTGATCCACTTCCTCTAATACTTTTAGTTGTAGATCTCGAACAAGCATGCAGATCAGATGGTCCTGACAAACATTCTACAAGATTAGCTACATGTTTGTTACAAGTGGCTGATGCAGACACTACTGATGCCAGAATGATTAGCAAGACTGACAGTTATCTGGTATTGTTTCAAGAGAAATGAATATGACAGCCTCCATATACCTTTTGCTTCAGGTTCCCTGTAAAGCTGAATACTGGAGTAACTTTAGAAACCCTGAAGAACATAGGGAATGTGATTGTTCTATACAAATAACCTTTGTAAGTGCAAATAGTGTGGTGGGATGGTTAAAGTCCCACAGATGTGTCCTTCAACACTTGGTAAAACTTTTTTTTAATAAAGTAAAAAAAAAAAAAGCATTATGGTTCACTATTGGACAGGAATTGGCAGTTGTACTCGGTGACAGCTTCCTGTTCCTTGAAAAAAGATCCTGGGCAGTTTGCCTAATGCGAAAGCCACCAATTCGATTGATGAAGTTTAATTGACTATTTCCACAAACAGCAAACTAGTTTAATGAACATTATATGTCAGAATACAATTTCACTTTATGCAGAAAACAGATCAAAGTGTTTTAAAATTCACCTATTTGTAGTCTAGTTTGACAGATTTGTGAGAAAAATTGTTTCATTTCTTTTTTTTTTTACAGTGGATTTAATGATGAACATTAAACGACACATAAATATGTAAAAGGAGAGATGAAAGCAAATCTGTACAGTTTGTACTTTAGACTTCTTTTAAGAAAAGTCAGTACAAGGTCATTTCATCAGCTTAGTGACTGTGCATTAGTAATACAAACATGAAAAGATTAGGAAAAAATAGATCAGTAACAGTAAAATCTTAAAAATTACATGTGTTGACTGAACATAAAATAAAACCGATGAAACCTTCATTTAATGTTAATAAGGCATTTCAGCCCATACGTTTAGGTTCAGTAGGCACCAGCATTTAACTGGGATGTGTACAATGGGAAATAAAATCACATGATGCTACTACTCATTGACATTCTAGAACAGGTGCAAAAGCAGGCGACTAAATTAATCAGAGGGATGGAAGGTGTTACTTACCAAAAAAAATGGTTGGACAAACTGGGTTTATTTAGCTTTAAAAAAAATGACAAAAACATGACCTGATTAAAATGTATAAACACTTCAGAAAGCAATAAAACATTTTAAATCATCAGTAGTACATTACGCGCTTCCTTTAATTCAATATTCAATGGTTTTTCTCCACCAATACCTTGTTAGAAACCACACTAATTGAGTTAGCTGAGCTACGAGTTACATAGCCAGCAATGCAGATCAAAATGGAATTGTCTGCACCCTCTCAATGATGAGCATGAACAACAAATTAGCAATATATAGAAGACAGAACCCTTTTAATAGCACCATTTATGTGGTAGAGAAAAGTATAACAATCTTTGTATTTGATAATCATCATAGTTATATCTCAATTGTAGATAATTCATCAATACACTTTACATTAAATAATCCCCATAAAATACACTGCTACAATTGCAGATTGAGTATTGATTAGGCTCCCTTCTCTTGTCTCTCCAGCGTCTTACTCCAACCCCCAGCTCAATCGGATCTATACTGGCAATCACTTTCTCCTTTCCAATAGCACTTTCACCTCAACAATAATAAGCATTCCTTGTTGCACAATATCATTAAAAGGTATGGGGGCTTTATTGTAAAATAGCACTCACATTTGGCAGTGGTTAGGCTTTTGGAAGTTTGGAACGGTTCTACCCGAAAGATCTCCAAAGTGCTAAGCATTGTTCGTTGGTACCACTGCCCCACTTTGTCCTCGGCCATAGTCCCTCACTATCTCCTCATGTGCTGCTGGGTTTTGCGTCTGTATTCTCCCTACTGGTTTTGTCTGTTGACTCTTTTATCTCCTGTGGAATATTTTTGTTATGACAAATTCTGAATCTGCCTTTATAGAGGGCTTGGATGCTTTCCGGGCATTGAAGGCCATCCTTAACTACAATTACTAAGTAATTCCCTGCTGAGTTGATCCAAGGATTGTTTTTGATTGTGTCTCAAGACAGGAAGGATTTTTTCCCTTTTAAGGCTAACTGGCCAAAACCCTGTAAGGGTTGTTTGCTTTTCTCTTGATCAACTGGGGATTGTAAAGGTACAGGACAGTGTTGTACCGATTTTTTTCTCTGGTTGAACTCAATGGACTGATGTCTTTTTTTCACCCAAACAATCTAGCTGGTTAATTATTCTATAGCTGAACACCAGTGTCCAATTCATTCACTGCACTGGTTAGTCAGCACTTGGCTACACAACTGACAAGCATTGGTGCCCAAGTCGCACACCTGAAAATAATAAGTTAAGGTGAAGTGTTACAGGATATGGTTGGGAAAAATTAGGTTCAGCAATCTGAGTGCGAAGGTTAGGTCTTAAGAAAGACTGTACATTAGGTGGAGACGTAAAGATTATTGTCAAAAAAGGACTTTTCCACGACAGTACTGGGAAAAATTTGGATTCAGCAATAGGGATGGTCAATAAAAAGAAAATCATTCTGAGTTGATGCAGGATTATGCAAAATTATGCAGCTTGAAAATGGACCAATTCAAATTGAAATGCAGATTTAAGGAAATTGATATATGAGATTCTTACAGTACCAATCAGAAGATAGGAAGTCTTGCCTATGGACTCTTGCCTAAGGACCAGTCGGGAGCATTAGGGAGTCTTGCCTAAGGACTCCTTACTGAATAGGTAACTTGCTGCAGCCAGGATTCGAACCTGGTCTTCTGTGTCTCTTAGTTCTTCTGTATGCTAATCTACGCAGATATAAATGACTAGTCGTTTTTTTTTTCGTGAATGTGATTTTGTATGTCTTTCTATTCTCAGAATAGGAGCTGAAACTGCATTTCATTTTAACATCCAGAGCCACAGAACAGATGGATTTCGGGAGCTTTTAAGTGAGTTTAATATGAACTGAAGGCAGAGTAGATATTGCTGTCCTTTGCTGCTTGATTATTTATGTCCTGTTTTAAAGTGAGAAGGCTGCAATACATGGTTTGATTTCCAAGAATATTTCCTGTGTGGAAAGCTAGTGCCAAAGGTTTTTTTTTCTAAAGTTGTTGTAGGAACATCCCCAAGTCTGGCAATTTAAGCATTCTTGAAAGTATAATAATTGAACTTCCTCTTAATTAAGAATATCATGCTACATTGCCATGACTATAGCAAGGTATGTACTGCGCTAAAAACTATAATGACTCATTTTCTGAGTAGTTTTCGCCTCAAGTAAAACTGCAGTGAAAGCAGCTTCCCCAGTCAGATGCCCATAGGATACATGAAATGCAGATAAGGTTTAGGTAGCCCGTATTGTCTGTAATCCGGTTGTGGGCTGGGTGCAGGTAGACACTGTAGCAGGTCAGGTGCAGGTAGTGAAAGCTAGAGTAAATCTCTGTGACTGTTGCTTAAAGGGACACTTAAGTCAAACAAAAAAAAATGAGTTTTACTCACCTGGGGCTTCCAATAGCCTGCTGCAGCTGTCCGGTGCCCTCGCCGTCTCCCTCCGATCCTCCTGGCCCCGCCGGCAGCCACTTCCTGTTTCGGTGACAGGAGCTGACAGGCTGGGGACGCAAGTGATTCTTCGCGTTCCTGGCCACAATAGCGCCATCTATGCTGCTATAGCATATATCATATACCATATAGCAGCATAGAGGGTGCTAATGTGTCTGGGAATGCGAAGAATCACTCGCGTCCCCAGCCTGTCAGCTCCTGTCACCGAAACAGGAAGTGGCTGCTGGCGGGGCCAGGAGGTTCGGAGGGAGACAGCGAGGGCACCGGACAGCTGCAGGGGGCTATTGGAAGCCCTAGGTGAGTAAAACTCATTTTTTTTGTTTAACTTAAGTGTCCCTTTAACAAAGTATATGATTATTGCTGTGATCAGCTCTCAATATAATCAGCCTCATTCCTATCCTCAAGCTGAGACCTCCACCTCTTCCCCAACATCCCCCCCCCCCCACACACACACACACACGTAACCTATAGAAAAGTCTACAGATAATTAACATTCACATCCGCTGAACATACCTTATAACTTCCAACTAATGTATAACCTGAATAGTTAATAGAATTCTTAATTATTATTATTGATTTATATAGCGCCAACATTTTCTGTGACGCTGTACAACAGCATACAGGGTATAACAATAAAAAATAAACAATACAACAGTTAATACAAAACAATGGTGGATTACCACTGATGCAGTGAACAAATCAACTACAGGTTTTCGCACAGGAGTGGGAGATATGCTCACACAATTCTTAAAGGACGCCCGAAGCAAAAATAAACTAATGAAAAAAACAATTGTATCTATCTTCCTTCTCCTAAAAATGACTCTAAAATTTACTCTGGTCAGAAGATACTATTGGAATTCGTACAAAATGCTCACCAAAACCAATTTGAGTGACACAAATTTGGCTGATATTTAGATAATGCAAGTTGACTTTGAATCCCAGAGATGTGGGTCATATTCCTGTTCTACCAAATCCCAATTATTATATTAGTCCTTGTGACAGTTATGCATATGAGGACCTGTTTGGTTAAAAGACAATGAAAGAGGAACTTTACTGATTATAGCTTTTTTTTTAAATAAAATTTATTATTTTTAACAATATTACTTTAGAAATAATTTAGCCAGTGTTTGCCCATCATTAAATCTTTCCTCTCCCTGATTTACATTCTCAAGTTTATCACAGATGGAAACATCTTAACTGCTGGTAGATGCATCACTGCAAAATGTTTATTTACTGTGTGTCGTGATGTCAGCAAAAACAACACCAAATGCCATATGCAATTTGAGTGTGAGCTTCTTATCACTGCACATCTAGCAGAATTTACCTTACACATTGAGTTGCCAGTTTCACTTGAGTGATGATGGCGTGTTTAAGAGCATAACGCAGGATGATTCCCATTGGGCCACTTAGTGGATGAATGGGCATCCCCAGCGGGACATTCAAAGATGCTTCTGCTGGGGCTCCCAGTAAGAAGAGGTGGTCCTGACGGGTCCAACGGGCAGCAAAGAGCGTTGGCAGGCGATGAACGTAGGATGGGACCAGCGACGAGAGGACCCTTCAATCAGGATTTAAAGGAGTAGTAAGAAGTCAAAGAAGAAAGAAGTGACATATAAATTAAAGGAAGACCAAAAGTCCAAAACAGGCTGTCTACATGTGGGGTTGATGTGGCTGTGTAAAATTTAAAGCTATAGGCTTGCTATACACCAGCCGTTCTGGATGCTAGCCTAGCTACAGGGGCATACAGACATAATTTGCATATTCAGTAGTGGTGCATTGTGGGTAACCACAAATGTTCACTTAAAGCTGAATTATTGCAAGTTTCCTTCTGTTTTAAGAAGGCAAATCACACCAAGCATTGCTTTTTTAGTAGAAGGGCTTTTCGGTCTCTTTTGGCCCCCTATACTTTCCTAGTGGTTTGGGTCACCCCTGAGCTGCTTGGTTACTCAGGAGTAGAGATGGCCCGAATGGTTTGCACGCAAACTTATTTGCGCGAACTTAGTTGGTACGCGTTCGCTATATGCGAGTTTGACCCGCCCCTATACTACATCATTAGGGTCAACTTTAACCCTCTACATCACAGTCAGCAGACACATGGTAGCCAATAAGGCTACACTCCCTCCTGGAGCCCCCCCCCCCCTTATAAAAGGCAGGCAGCGTCCGCTTTTTCACTCACTCGTGTGGCTGCAGTAGTTAGAGAAGGGAGAGAACCTGCTATAGACATAGGGAAAGCTTAGTTGGGCTCTTGTGTTAGGCTTGTTAGCTTGCTACTTGCTGATACTGCTAAAAAGCTACCCTCAACAGCTCTTTTGAGAGCTAATGTTGTTCTTGTGATCTATTTTTTTCTGTGTGTATGTGTGTGTCCCACAGACACTTGTGTTGCATAAACAGCCCTGTCAGTCAGTCTTAGCTGGCCCTTGACAAGTAGATGTACAGAGGCGCCAAAAGGATAAAATATGCAAAAATGTTTAAAATATTCGGGTGGCGGCGGTGGACCGGCCACTCAGAAATAGACTCGATGCTGTCGCTTAAGATAAAGACAATTTATTCACATACTCCATGAACAGAACCGCAACGCGTTTCACGGGTATATTCCCGCTTCCTCAGGCAATAAACAGATAGGAGTACACAGTACAGTCTCAAGGTCACGAATAGCGCCTCTGTGTCACTTGAGACTGTACTGTGTACTCCTATCTGTTTATTGCCTGAGGAAGTGGGAATATACCCGTGAAACGCATTGCGGTTCTGTTCATGGAGTATGTGAATAAATTGTCTTTATCTTAAGCGACAGCATCGAGTCTATTTCTGAGTGGCCGGTCCACCGCCGCCACCCGAATATTTTAAACATTTTAGCATATTTTATCCTTTTGGCGCCTCTGTACATCTACTTGTCAAGATATCCACCCTTGGTGGTTGGAAGGGTGACAAGCCCTCCTTTCCTTCTTCAGAGAGCGACATCTTAATCCTGAGTGGGGACAGGTCTAATCTCCCCACCTGCCTATATAGTGGTTGCCTAAACGGTAACCCATGTTTGTAAGTATAATACTTACTCCACACTAATTCTCCCTGATCCAATACATACTACACTATATTGGGCTCTCGGTTTCTCTGTTTTAGCTGGCCCTTGGCCCCTTGGTAATTTCTACTCTGCCACTGCCAGGCCCAGCACATTCAGTGACTATCTGTGTGTGTGACAGCTGCACATTTGTAATACCAATCACTGCATACCTACCTGTTCGGTGCACCTACCTATGTGAGCGCACGCATTGTTATATACCACCGGTCACTGCACCTGTTCACGGTACCTGTGTGTGTGTGACAGCTGCACATTTGTAATACTAGTCATTGCATAATTGTTCACAGTACCTGTGTGACCGCACGCTGTTTAATATACCAGTCCGTGCATACCTCTTAACTGCACCTGTGTGACAGCTGCACATTGTATTGTAATACCAGTCACTTCATGCCTTTCACTGCACCTAGTTGTGACACCTCCACGGCTTGCAGGCAGACCTGCTGCCACCTCCTCTCCTTCTCCTCCTACTCCTCCTGCTACATCCTCTTTGCTGTCATCCTCCTCCTCCTCCTTGGCTGAGTGGCAGTGCTACTCTACTGGTGCTGCGATCTCCTCTCCAGCTACACAGCCCCAGCTCCCCAGGGCCTATGCTGCATGCCAGGTACGAAGGTGTCACGCCATCCTAGACATATCTTGCCTCAAAGCCCAGGGTCACACTGGAGCAGCTCTCCTGGATGCTCTTAACAAACAGGTGGATCAGTGGCTGACCCCGCACCAGCTGGAGATCGGCAACGTGGTGTGTGACAACAGCAGCAATCTTATTTCGGCTTTGAATTTGTGAAAGTTGACACATGTACCCTGCATGGCAAATGTGCTGAATCTAATAATTCAGAGATTTGTGTGTAAGTACCCAGGCTTACAGGATGTCCTGAAGCAGTCCAAGAAGGATTGTGGGCATTTTAGGCGGTCTTACAAGGCCATGGCATGCTTGGCCGATAATCAGTGGAGAAACAACTTGCCAGTGAGGCACTTGATTTGCGATAGCCCGACTCACTGGAATTTAACGCTCCTGATGTTGAACCGCCTGCTACAACAGGAGAAAGCCTTCAAACAGTATCTCTACAACTACAGTCAAAGGACATGCTCCTGGGAGATGGGGATGTTCTGTCCGAAGTACTGGATACTCATGCCTGAAGGCTCATGCGGCCGTTTGAGGAGGTGACAAACATGGTGAGTCGCAGTGAAGGCGCCATCAGCGACTTGAACCCATATGTTTTCTTCCTGGAGTGTGCCGTGCATAGAGTGGTGGAACAAGTTGTGGAGGAGCGTGAACAGGAGGAAGAGTTGTGGTATCAATTCTCAGCAGAACCAGATGTTTCCTCAACACCTGCGGCAGCACAGAGGGGGGAGGAGGAAGAGGAAGAGTTGTGTGGGGAAGAGGAGTCAGATGATGAGGAAGGTGGTTTTTTTTTGAGGAGGAGGTGGAAGAACAACCGCAGCAGGCATCGCAGGGGGCTTGTGCTGCTCAATTTTCCCGTGGTATTGTTCGTGGCTGGGGGGAGGAGGAGAACTTACCTGACATCACTGAGGAAGAGCAAGAGGAGATGGATAGTACGTCTGCATCCAAATTTATGCAGATGGCGGCTTTCATGCTGTCCAGCCTGTTGAGGGACCCCCATATAAAAAAACCTCAAGAGGAATGACCTGTACTGGGTGGCCATGCTACTAGACCCTCGGTACAGGCACAAAGTGGCAGAGATGTTACCAACTCACCTGAGGGCAGAAAGGATGCAGCACTTCCCGAACAAGCTGGCAACTATGCTTTACAGTGCGTTTAAGGGTGATGTCACAGCACAACGAAATAAAGGTGCCACTACCAGTAATCTTCCTCCTCCTCCCATGTCCACGCAGGCAAGGACAGGACGCTCTAGCGATCTCATGGTGATGTCAGACATGCGGACATTGTTTAGTCCAACGTCTCGCCTTAGTCCTTCCGGATCCACCCTTCCCCAACGCCTCGACCGGCAGGGCTGACTACCTGGCCTTAAGTGTGGATGTAGACACTGTGAGCAGCGATGAAACCCTGGACTACTGGGGGCGCAGGCTTGACATGTGGCCAGAGCTGTCACAATTTGCCATCCAACTTCTGTCTTGCCCTGCCTCAAGCGTCTTGTCAGAAAGGACCTTCAGCGCAGCAGGAGGCATCGTCACTGAGAAGAGAAGTCGTCTAGGTCAGGGATCCCCAACCTGTGGTCCGCGGCCCACTGGTGGTCCGCAGGACGTTTCCAGTTGGGCCGCGGGACTGTCCTCTTGTCTGCCCGCCCCGCCCCCTCCGCGGCCGCCGCTCCGTTACCTCTGGCGGCCGCGTGGTCTCTTATATTCTCCCTTCTCTCTCTTCCCAGTGTGTGTCACAACAGCGCGCCCTGCGGCTGCTGTGATAGAGAGGGAGGAAAACAGGAGAGAAAGAGCGGCTTCCTGTAGCGGCACGCCGTTACTATGGGAACCGCTCTCACCTTCCTGCTTCCTCCCTCTCTATCACAGCAGCCGTAGGGCGCGCTGTTACTCACACGCTGGGAAGAGAGAGAGGGGAATAAGAGAGACCGCTGGCCAAGGTAACTGCAGCAGCGGCCGCGGGGGGAGGAGGTGTGTGCTGCTATACTGGGGCACTATACTTGCTATACTGAGGCACTATACTAGCTATACTGGGGCACTATACTTGCTATACTGGGGCACTATACTTGCTATACTGGGGCACTATACTTGCTATACTGGGGCACTATACTGGGGCACTATACTAGCTATACTGGGGCACTATACTAGCTATACTGGGGCACTATACTAGCTATACTGGGCACTATACTAGGCGTAGTGGGCACTATACTGGCTGTACTGGGGCATACTAGCTATACTGGGGCACTATACTAGCTATACTGGGGCATACTAGCTATACTGGGGCACTATACTAGCTATACTGGGGCATACTAGCTATACTGGGGCATACTAGCTATACTGGGCACTATACTGGCTGTACTGGGGCTTTACTAGCTATACGGAGCACTATACTGGCTACTGGGCTTTACTAGCTATACTGGGGCACTATACTAGCTATACTGGGGCATACTAGCTATACTGAGGCACTATACTAGCTATACTGGGGCATACTAACTATACTGGGGCATACTAGCTATACTGGGGCACTACCTACCCATACTGGACACTATACTAGCTACACTGGGCACTCTATTAGCTTTACTGGGCACTATACTAGCTTTACTGGGCACTCTACTAGCTATACTGGGGTAACTGTACTAGCCATACTGGGGCAACCAAACCCCCTATACTGAGGCAACTATGCTAGCTATGACCCCCCCCCCGGTAACCCGCTGTGCACGACACTGTCCACTAGGACGCTACACCCCCCACCCCCCGCGGGCCCCGGAGAAAAATTTGGTCAGAAAGTGGTCCCCGGGCCGGAAAAGGTTGGGGACCCCTGGTCTAGGTCACAAAAATGTTCAGTACCTCACCTTTATCAAAATGAATGAGGCATAGATCCCGGAGGGCTACTGCCCGCCCGAAGACTACGTCAGTCCCCACACACAGCATCTCTGCCTGCACGCCGTGTGAGTGCCTGCCCCAAGACTAAGTCGTTTCCCACACAGCATCTTGCTTGACTGCCTTCTCCGCCACCACCAACAGGGTCCAGGACAGGCGGATTCCTGAATTTTTAAGGCTGCTGCTAGCATCGGCCGCTATAATAATTTTTCTGGTGCGTGTACATGCTTGCTTAATTTTTCTGGCTGCACTGCAGCTGCAACAACAAAACAAAAGGCATGTACATGTGTCAATTCCCCTTTGTGATCATTATTTTGCCGCGGTGAAGGGGCTTGCGTATCACAATGAAGCAATGACCGCCGGCTATATGGGTGTCTCGGGGGGGGGGAGGCACACCCAAGATAATAAGGTTGTTGTTTTATTGCGGACAGACCAAATTCGATCAGCTGGACAGTCACTGTTGTTCTCTCATTGAGCTACCTCAGCCAGGCGACCATATGGGCTTGAAAACCGCTATCGCCTGCACTCTGGCCATTGTGTGCACCAGTCCAGCACGGCCATTACTACACAAACAGCTGTTTGCGGTAAGTCACACAGTGGGTTTGGTCTGTCAGTGTGAAGCAGTACACTAATTACACTACCTGATTGATGTATACACATGCAAGATGTTTTAAAGCACTTTAGGCCTCCAATTTAGCATGCAATGTGATTTTTCCCCTTAAAATGCTGCTGTGCGTCAAATCCTGATTTTTCCCCGGGCTTTTGGCGTGTATCCCACTCCGCCATGCCCCCCTCCAGGTGTTAGACCCCTTGAAACATCTTTTCCATCACTTTTGTGGCCAGCATAAATGTTTCCAGTTTTCAAAGTTTGCTTCCCCATTGAAGTCTATTGCGGTTCGCTAAAATTCGAGTGAACCGAACTTTTTGCGGAAGTTCGCGTTCGAGGTTCGCGAACCGAAAATCGGAGGTTCGAGCCATCTCTACTCAGGAGAAGAAAGAAGTCAAAAAGGGATGAAAAGCTAAAGAATAAAGAATATTTTTTTTTCTTAATAAAGCTTTATTTGTGTATTATATTTTACTTTTATACATTAAATGGGTATAGGGTCAAATTTTGACCCTCTATACCTCTTTACCTGGAAGGGCAGGACATCTGGGGGTTTTGGAAGAGGGGCTACGTTGTTTGTTTTTTACATAAAAATTTATAGCATAGCCCCCCTTTAACCACTTCAGCCTAACCGGACGAGTATACACGTCCTGTGTAATTGTGGAGAGTGCACCACCAGTTTGTTACTAAATGAGGCACATGTGGTATCATTTTATCCGGGACAAGTTGTAGAATACATTTTGGTATGTTTTAAATCTTGGACCCACATCACATGAGAAATGGGTAGGAACAAACTCAATTCAACATAAAAATTTATTTACAAAATTGTAATCAAACTTAGGAAAGTATTAGTATAGCTGCACAAGACATATGGGGTAACATTTTAATCGTGATAAGTAGTAGAATAGATTTTAGGGTTAAGGGCTATGTTTTGTGTATTCTTTTTAGTAACAAACTGAATCAAAAGCATAGAAAATAAGGTAATTACTAAACAAAAACATTACTTACTAAATGCCTAATTAGTCCTGAAAAAAACAATACATAGATCATTTATGTGTGATAAGTAGTAATGAAGTTATTGGCAAATAAATGGGCGCAGTGCTGATATGTGAAAATTGCTCTCTTCCTAAAGTGGTTAAACTATCTTCAACCCCTTTTCACCCATGCAAGCTGGTATAGAGTCAACCTGCGTAGGGCTTTGCCATACTAGTCATACCAGCCCACATGGTATGGGATATGGGGGGCTCTGTTAGAGAGGGGTGACAAAGCCTCCCCCTCTCTTACAGAGTCAAGGGGCTCTTCCCCATCTCCAGTGCCAGGAGGCAGTGGGGGTGGCATGCATACATCCTGGGGGGCTTATGCAGAATCTTGGAACCCCCTTTAATAAGGGGACCCCAGATGTCCTGCCTCTTCCAGGTAAATAGGTATAAAGGGTATATTTTGACCCATACCTATTTAATGTGTAAAAGTAAAAAAAAAATGCAATGCTTTATTAGGAGAAAAAAAATCTTTATTCTTCAGTTTTACATCTGTTGCCTTCTTTCTTCTTCTTTAAAGGGATACTTAACCATTTAAAGAGAATCTGTATTTAAAAAAAATGTAGCATACAAAAACATACCTATGTGTTCGGGGACATCTCCTATTACCCTCTGTCATAATTTTGCCGCTCCCCACCGCATCAAGCATAGTTAAAAACAGTTTTATAATCTTTGTTTTTAAACAAAAAAAATGGCCGCCAAAACCGTCAGCAGAGCTTCTTTTCCCCTGCAGCTCTAATCCACTTAAGTGTGACAGTTTCTTCTGAGCCTGCAGACTCGAGCACTCTGCCTGTTCCTGGGATTGCTCCGCATGTGACAGTCCAGGCAGCTCATTTCACAGCCTCACAGAGGACGATTTATCCTGGTTACAGCTTGCTTTTACAAAGCCTGCTCGAGTCTGCAGGCTCAGAAGAAACAACCAGACTGTCACTATACGCAGCTCTCTCCCTGGTCAGCCTCAGAGGCAGCTCTCACTGATATCAGAGAGCAGAGAGGTTGCCTAATCTAAATAACACACACGGGAGTGTGCATAGAGGGGGCCTGAAGGGGGGGGGGGGCGTGCATAACAGATCAACAACACTGAAGAGTTGTCAGCCTTCCAGACACAGGGCGACAAATCCGACAGGGGAAAGATAAGTTGATTTATTACACAGACGGTGATAGTAGAAAGTGCTGCAGTAAGCCAGAGCACATTAGAATAGGTTTAGGAACTTGTAGGATTGTAGAAAAAAGGATGACATTTTTGTTACAGAGTCTCTTTAAGCCCACAGGGTTGTTTATTTTTTGCATCTCCCATTCATTTGTCAATAACTTTATCACTACTCATCACAATGAATTGATCTATATCTTGTTTTTCCGCCACCAATTAGGCTTTCTTTGGGTGAGACATTTTGCTAAGAATTAATTTATTCTAAATCCATTTTAACAGGAATATTAAGAAAGAAATGGAAAAAAATCATTATTTCTCAGTTTTTGGCCATTATAGTTTAAAATTAATACTTGCTACAGTAATTAAAACCCATGTATTTTATTTGCCCATTTGTCCCACTTATTCCAACATTTAAATTATGTCCCTATCACAATGTATGGCGCCAATATTTTATTTGGAAATAAAGGTATATTTTTTCAATTTGCGTCCATCACTATTTACAAGCCCATAATTTAAAAAATTATATTAATATACTCCTTTGACATGCATATTTAAAAATGTCAGACCCTTAGGTAACTATTTGTTTTGTTTTGTTTTTTTATTGTAATTTAAAAAAAAATTATTTTATTAAAAATTGTATTTGGGTCATTTTTGGTGTGGGAGGTAAACAGCTAATTTTTAATGTAAAACAAATGTATTTATTTAATGAAAAATGGATGTGGGTGTAGTTTTACTATTTGGCCACAAGATGGCCACAGTCAAAAAGTCCTGGAAGCTTACGATCACGCTTCCAGGACCCATTAGGAGGACGGGAAATTTTTTTCAACTCAGAAAAACTGCAGCCTCTGACAAGAGGCTGTCGGTTTTTCTGCGGGGGAACTTCGATCAATGAATGGGATCTGTAACGGCCAGCGGGGGGAGCGCGCGCGGGAGTGCATGCGGCCCGCAGGAGTGTGCGTAGCCTATCTGGACAAGAATGTTCATCCAGATAGGCTTAAGTGGTTAAGCCTGGCACAAAAAAAATCAGTTTTACTCACCTGGGGCTTCTAGCAGCCCCCTGCAGCCCTCCTGTGCTCTCGCAGTTACTCATGCGCCCCACCACCAGCTACTTTCGTTTTCGTACTCACTGCGCCTGTGCAGGCCTGGCCATGCGTCTCTTTCTTCACGTTCCCGTCCGCAATAGCGACCTGAATAAGATGCTATTGCGGATGGGAGCGCACAGTAGGCTACACGTGGCCAGGACTATCGGCAAAATTAAACTAGCAGGCTGTGGGGGACCGGAGGATCCGTGAGTGACTGCAAGGGCACGGGATGGTTGCAAGGGGCTAGTAGAAGCCCCAGGTGAGTAAAACTGATTTTTTTATGCCAGGTTTAATTACCCCTTTAAACTTGATTGAAGGGTCCCGGCTCCCAGATGCCAAAAGCAGCTTGCCGGACATAGGCAATAGGATTTTTTACACGTTCAAGCAGGTGAAAAGTTTACACCTATGTTTGACAGGAAGCATCACTTCCCTCTGTGGTGAAAAATGTGATTGAATAGGTGGCAAAGGACTCACAAGGTGATTATATCGCCCAAGTGAGTTCTTTACCATCCGGGGTGGTGTTAAATGAAATTGAATTAAGCGACACTCCTGTTGCCTAATTTAAGAACTCGCCAGCGCTTTTTGCTGGCTAGTTTGGTAATTGCATAGTGTCCCTGGTCTCGCAGAATGCTCTCTGAGATGAATTCTGCATAGCTAAACAGCCTAGGCTAAACATCAGAATTATATACCAATATACAGCAATATATAGATATAGAATGTGTTTCTGATGCTGAAAACTGGATAATTAACAGTAAGTATCCTGAATAATGTACTACATTCTACTACATATAGCATTGTTGCCTCTTTAATGAGCATACAAACATTACACAGTTGGTGGCTTTGGGAATTTGTGCTGTTAGGTTATAGTGCAATAGTGCTAACCATTTAATTATAATGCTGTGCATATGACCATCATGCCATATTTTTATCTAATATGCTTATTGATGAGGTAATCCGAAGCATACATGTTGTTAAAAAAACAGCCTTCTTCTCCGATAGCTGAATCATTAATGTTTTTTTTTTATTTCCTAACTCCTTTCTGGCACCCTAGTATATGTTGTTTATCCTTTGCTTTCTCCTCACACAACCTTTTCCTAGCCGCTGCAATGCAATGTTCTCCTGACTGTCTGAGATAAACATTAGAGAGACTCAGAGTACCTCTGTGCCAAAAGAAATTATCCCTTTATGAATAGGAGTTAATGCACAGATTTCTGAAAACTATTATATCACCTGGCTTTTGTAGATACCTTGCGGTTTCTGTCTGGCTATGCTTTATTATGCTAAGGTACCGTATATACTCGCAAGCAAGCCGAATTTTTGACCCCCCAAAAGTGGGCCAAAAGTTGGGGGGTCGGCTTGCTTGCGAGTCATGGGTGGATAGGTGCTGTCCCTCCCCGCTCCCCCCGCGGCTGCCGCTGCTATTACCTTAAGCGGCGCCGCTTCCTCTATCCCCGTCCTCCTCCGGTAAGTAACTCATTCACAGCAGCGCGCCCCCCGCTGCTGTGATGACGCAGGAAACCATAGAGAGCGGTTCCCATAGTAACGGCATCGCCGCTACAGGAAGCCGCTCTCTATGGTTTCCTCGTCATCACAGCAGCGAGAGGCGCGCTGCTGTGAATGAGTTACCGGAGGAGGACGGGGATAGAGGAAGCGGCGCCGCCTGAGGTAATAGCAGCAGCGGCAGCCGCGGGGGAGCGGGGAGGGACAGCACCTACCCACCCATACTGGGGCACTATGCTAGCTATATGGGGCACTATGCTAGCTATATGGGGCACTATGCTAGCTATATGGGGCACTATACTAGCTATAATGGGGCACTATACTAGCTATAATGGGGCACTATACTAGCTATAATGGGGCACTATACTAGCTATAATGGGGCACTATACTAGCTAAACTGGGGCACTTTACTAGCTATACTGAGCACTATACTAGCTATACTGAGCACTATACTGGCTATACTGAGCACTATACTGGCTATACTGAGCACTATACTGGCTATACTGAGCACTATACTGGCTATACTGAGCACTATACTGGCTATACTGAGCACTATACTGGCTATACTGAGCACTATACTGGCTATACTGAGCACTATACTAGCTATACTGAGCACTATACTAGCTATACTGAGCACTATACTAGCTATACTGAGCACTATACTAGCTATACTGAGCACTATACTAGCTATACTGGGGCATTTTACTAGCTATACTGAGCACTACCTACCTATACTGGGCACTATACTAGCTATACTGGGACATACTGGGGGGATCACGCGGCCAGCGTTTCCTACCCCCGGCTTACATGAGGGTCAATCATTTTTTCCCTTTTTTTGGGGTAAAAGTGGGGGGGTCGGCTTACATGCGGGTCGGCTTGCTTGCGAGTATATACGGTAGTTCTTTTCTCGAGCTTCTGGCACTGCCGATGACAGGTATGGTTTATAGAAGCAACAGCAAAGTGCTTTTCCTGAAACAGAATTAGAACATTGCATTGTAAACTGTGACATTATCCACAGATTATGATTAAGGGCTTATACAGACCCATTTCCTTATAAGAACATGTGTGAGAATGCAGAAATGTGTGCCACAAGCAAACCCGGCATTAATCTGTCAACACTTTAAGTGTACTTGAGGTCCTGTGAAAATAAAAAAGGGACATCAGGCCTTGACACTTTGCAGCTGAGATACTAGGAGCAAATGGGATTTTTTTTTCAAATACTAACTAGTATAATGAGGTGCTGGAGGCATCCTTTTTCCATATTTTACACATGACTGATGTTTGGCAGATCCACTTGTTGATCCACAACAACTGTTGTTTAAGAGACAAAAATGCAGGCAATATTGAACACATGCAATAACAATCACTTCCTTTGCTGTAAACAAATACATACTTCCTCTCTTGTTTGTGTGAGGAAATTTAAAGTTATTTCACCTATTACTCAGTTTGATTATTGGACTTACGGTAGATTTATTTGAAACAACTGGAAATATGTTTGCAATCTGTTCACTGTATTAAACGTTTTACTGTACCAGCAATGATCATTTGTCCTTTTTTTATCTTTTATATCATGTTTTATTTAACCATTTAAAGGAACACTATCAATACCCAAGTGCTCTAAAATAACAATGTACAAATAATGTCCAAGTAGCTGTGTAAATATTTTCCTACTTTTCATGTTCAATATCAGAGGCAAAAGCTGTAATTCATTGTGTGTAGATTTTAGCTGTGTTTGGAATGTCTCATTTGCATAGGTGAATTTCTGCAGTCTGACATGCTAAGAACAGTGTAATATGGAAGCAGAGTTGTATTAGGTTTCACACACACAATTACAAATGTTTATGTTGCACATAAGATACATTTCCTCTGCTCTCTGTGAGAGACAGCCCTGCCTGTCTCTGACTGAGCTCTCTGCATACACAGAGTTAACAGATGCACTGTGAGGGAATCCCCCTCCCCTCATGGCTCACTCTGGTGTCAGATTAGAGAAGACTACCGTCAGAAAAGTGTGAAAGGAATTGAATAACAGTAAACAAAGAAATATGGCTTCAAATATCTACACCAGTACTTAGCAGCACTTCCCAAACATTTTCTATCTCAATTGAAAAAAAATGTTACTGGATACTGCTCCTTTAAGTACCAGCAGTTTCTAGCTCCATAAGGACCAGAGACTGCTGGTATAAAAATGGGGCTCACCTATGTCACGCTGCACGTACCAATCCCTCTCGCATTAATGTCACTCTCCCGTCGCTGTAGCTCAAACACATTGGCTCACTGAGATCACAGGGTCAGGAGCCAATGAAATAGGCTCCTGACCAGCTCACGGAGCTCTACTGTCATAGCAACGGCAGAGCTAGTGGGTTTCAGTGACTGGAGAGCTGTGCGATCGGTGGTAGCGGCGGTAATTGAAATCTGCACCCTGGCAACAATAACAGGTCCCAAACAGGATGTAGCTTTCACTTTCAAACGTCCAGAAGCGGTTAAAGTGTTTTACAATTGTTTACATTGCACAATACAACAAGGTTCGAAATGCGTGGGAAAATAACTACAGAGGAGGTAAATTAACTACAGAGGTGGTAATTTAAAGAGAAACTCCGACCAAGAATTGAACTTTATCCCAATCAGTAGCTGATACCCCCTTTTACATGACAAATCTATTGCATTTCACAAACAGTCCATCAGGGGGCGCTGTATGACTGATTTTGTGATGAAACCCCTCCCACAAGAGGCTCTGGTACCGCGGTACTCTGGGCAAACTGCCACAATGTAACAAGGTTCACAGACAGGAAATGGCTTGTGTTATTTTTTAATATAGATAATGCAGGGAATCTACAGAAACTGCAGGTGCGTATAGCTTTTATAAATGGAAATTCCCCTTTTGTTGCAAAAAAAAACCCCTCAGTGTCAGTGTGGTGCTCAGTTTTCCGCTTGACACTGGTCTAGTTTCGGGAACCCAGCAAGAAACCTAATAAGGAAATTCTGCTAACGTGAGTGGTGGACAGCAAGCTCTCAAACTTTAGGTTTCAGATAAACTATGCTCAAATTAATTGGCCAATCACAAGCTCTAGAGGGTGCTGTGATTGGAGAACTGTCCCCTGTGAGGTTTCCTGCTGGATTCCCTAAAATTGCCTGGCGCTTGCTTCTCTATATTGTAAGGACTAACGGCAATCTTTTTTCAGCTTAATTATTTTGTGTTATGTGCATAGAAAACATATGTAAGAAATACGATATTGCTGAAAATATTGCCTCAACAATGGGATATTAATAAAGACAACAATACCGATTTCTCGTAAGTTCTAGGTGGTCGTTTGGCAAAGAAATACACATCAACAACAGTATAAATAAAGTTTATATTGCAAGTGGTATTTGCGATACAGGTACAGATACTGATGAACTACAGAAAACAACATGTACAGAGCAATCCAACATTATAAACACATAAAGCTTAGAAACCAATGCCCACAATGTATACATTAATACATAACATTAGTGCAGCTTCCCACTAAATCTCCTCCTTACAGCCCACATTACTCAGATCCCTTTACATCTTACCACAGCCCCACCAGCAGATCCAAGAAGCCACTTCTCACCCCTGCAGATTCCAGCAAAAGCCCCCTCACAGCACATGGTCAAAGCCTTTATCCTGCTCGACTCCACCCCTTCACCACACATCACTTCCGGCTCAGTGAGGTGCACTGTCATTGGCTGAAAGGATGCCCCTCAGAAGATTCAAACTTTATCCCCGCCTAAGGTCAGTTAAGCAGGAAGTGACGTCCTTTGTCTGAAACATGTGCTCTAAGAATGGATTTTCAAACAGTCCAATTCTTACAATCCCCCACTTGAAGGTGATCGAAATTTATGAGAGAGCCTTCACAAAAATGTAACAGTCCATAGATCCATGAATGGGATTAAATTGGATTCCAATGTCCATATAAAGAGTCCATCAATGTAAGTTTCCCACAAAAACAGTCCATAAAGTTCTCCTTTTATGTAAATATTTTCCAAATTGCAGATTTAAAAGTTCATAACGACTCCAGTGGCGATGCATTCAGGCTCTTGCACAGTCCCAGAAGTTATCAAGACATCTGCAGATAGCACATCCGGCTCAAGTTTCCAGCACACTGGATTCTTGGTTAACCTACATTTGCGCAACATAACAGAACACAAAACAACACAGTTCACAGAATCACAAGTCTTACCCCATTATTTACTTTCAGCAGCTTTGATAGGACTTCTGATTGAAAATGACAATGATATATCAAGACACTGCATGGGACCCATCGAATTTTCCAAGACTACCATTTTGGAGACTAGCACATGCTCTGTCCACTACTACTCCAAGATCAGGCCCCGCCTATAATGTACACATCTGCCATTATCTGCCCAGCTCACAGTCTCTGCTCTCTGATCACTCACCACTCTGGGTGGTCACACTCCAGCTCTGTGTGGCTTCCAATGCCGAGTCCCTCTCCCAGCTTTCACTGGCTCACAGTGGTTTTGCGCGGTTGCTGAGATTTAGACTTCTATGGCAAGTTACACCTGCCTCTCCACTTACTCAGCCCGCACTGACAGTACCACGTCACTCTCTGGCAGCACTCAAGCATGCCACTTACCAAGCCAGGATGGACTCATGATGCTCCCACACTCAGTTTGTGAGGCACACAGCACCTTATATGCCACATGCACTGGAAAATTAGCCAAAGAGCTCTCCACTCCGTGATTCTGAAACAGACAGGTTAGCAGACAAAGCACAGCAATGGAACCTCATTATGATTTCATAGCTTCAAAAGCATATGCGTGAACTATATTACCTACTAAGTACAATAGTACTGCAAACTGAACCAATCACTAGGGTCTCCCATGTCTCTGTACATCAGCATCATCTCCAATTGTGACTCTGTAGACTTGCAACACATAGAAAACATTATAAAAACATAACAGACTCTGATATCTGGACTGTAACACTCTCACTGGAAACGATCTCTGAAAAAGGTAGACAAACACAGTTTAATCCCAACACACAGTTATACAATCTTATGGACCTTTGACTGCATTTAAAAAAACATCTCAATGGTGAAGACACTCATGAGTGCACATGGGGCTTTCAACTTCTGCTGAATCTGACCAACAATTCTGGCTAAATCTTGGCTGAGATGTGATCTGCATATGGAAACTGTACAATTATTTGGGCATTTACAATAACAATAGGAACAGTTTAAATTGTGCTTTCTGTAACAAAACCAACAGAGCAAACATCCCCCACTTGACCATCTATAAAACCCCAAACCCAGTAAAAGGATTGAAAGCAAAAACTGTTGTTGTGTGCTTTGCAATTCTCAAGTATATGCAAAGTACCTGAAACAAAGCTCACAACCAGAAACAAAAACTCCAGATTGAACAAGGCCTTACCATTTGTTCATTAACATAATTGACCTTACATTACAAATTTTAAGGCATTTTAAATCTGGTTTTCCCGAAATAAATTGTTGCCTTTGTAAAACGCTAATTTCAAAAACATCTCAATGGGCCGCAACTTTGTGCATGGATCCTTACAAGAGGTGAGAAAACAAAAATTCAGTCTCACCTGCCATGCCTTCAGGCCATTCACAAAACCCTCTACTATAGTAAAGTAACAAAGGCAACCCATTCAGATTTACATAGCTACAGTCAGCACCTGAAACTACAAAAGTAATTTAGCATTTGACTTTTTTTTTGACTGTAGATAAATGATCAGTTAAATAAAGAGGCTTATTCCTAACTATAAAAATATGTTAGGATCCTCTTTATACATAAACGCATACATAGACCGACAAATAACAAAACACAGCCAGGATCTTCTTTTGTTCCTCGGTTTCCTACGAAATAGAAACTGAAAAACCATTATTAACATTTGACAAAGTTCCTCCTAGGAAAACTGTGTTCTGGAATGTTCCTCATTGTCCTACATTCCAGTATCTCCTGCTTTATTTCACTAACCTCCTGAGCAAATTTCCCTCGAAGCCAACTTACCTCAGCTTGTAATTGCTCAGTCTGTGATCTGAGAACTTTGTAAGGAACCCAGGCCCTGTCCTGGCTCCTCTGCCTGTTCTCCCACCTAGGAGAGTACACCTCCGTTTCTCTCCTCCTGGTAAGGAATTTGTTATCTAGGAAATAATTCTGTCTGTCTCTCCCAAGTGATGGACAAAACTGTTTTATGTGGCCCTGCTCCCCACATTGGAAGCAACGCCGGGTCTCATGCCTTCTCTGGGGCTTATTCACTATATGTACAGCGCTGTCCCTTACGGGCTGCACAGCAAACACCTTATTGAGATTTCTTTTGTGCTGCACTGACGATTTGAAAGGGTTCCTTTTCAAATCATCTCTTGGACTCTCTAAAGTCCTGTTCCCCTGAATGGGCCTTTCCAGAGAATGCGCCTCCTGCATACTCTCTGGCAACTCAATAACTGAAGAACCACTGCATTCAGAAGAACCACTATAACCAGCATCACTTTCACTTGGACACTGATTAACTGCTTCACTACTGGAGGACACAGACAATGTTTCCAACTTGCATTGTGCATCCTTCAACTGCTCAGTCAGACCTGCATTCTGACGAAGCAATCTTTTATTTTCCACAACAATTCGTTGCTGGGTAATGGAAACCACATTGGCCTCTTCAGCAGCAATTGTTAAAATGGAGACTGCACTTTGTAAGTCTTTTACATTGTCCTTCAGCCTCTGAACCTCATGTTCTAGGTTTGATTTTTGTTCAACAACACCTCTGTATCGCTCTGCTATCCACTGTGCTGCAAAGATAAGCTTAGCTTTGGCCTCCTTTTTCTTCAACTTCTTATTATTGATCAAATCATACACATACATCTGGGCATGCTTCCACGGATCTACAGAGCTCTGCAATATATTCACAATACTTTCCTGGTTTTTCAATTTAGTCAGTTGCACAGAGGTCTCCATTTTGTTTACCCCTAAACAACAACAATGGACAGTCTATTCAATGCAAACACTGTGATCTCTGCACACAACAATAGGCAGAGTTTACACTGAAACCATGTGGCTGTTTACCACAATTTCTCACAAAACCTTTCTGCAGTATAAGCTCAACATCAGACCTATCTCACAAATCCAGCATGCAATATTATACAGTTATTAATATGCTTTCCCGCCAAATCATAACACACCTCCTACCTGCAGCTCACCATTTATGTAAGAAATACGATATTGCTGAAAATATTGCCTCAACAATGGGATATTAATAAAGACAACAATACCGATTTCTCGTAAGTTCTAGGTGGTCGTTTGGCAAAGAAATACACATCAACAACAGTATAAATAAAGTTTATATTGCAAGTGGTATTTGCGATACAGGTACAGATACTGATGAACTACAGAAAACAACATGTACAGAGCAATCCAACATTATAAACACATAAAGCTTAGAAACCAATGCCCACAATGTATACATTAATACATAACATTAGTGCAGCTTCCCCCTAAATCTCCTCCTTACAGCCCACATTACTCAGATCCCTTTACATCTTACCACAGCCCCACCAGCAGATCCAAGAAGCCACTTCTCACCCCTGCAGATTCCAGCAAAAGCCCCCTCACAGCACATGGTCAAAGCCTTTATCCTGCTCGACTCCACCCCTTCACCACACATCACTTCCGGCTCAGTGAGGTGCACTGTCATTGGCTGAAAGGATGCCCCTCAGAAGATTCAAACTTTATCCCCGCCTAAGGTCAGTTAAGCAGGAAGTGACGTCCTTTGTCTGAAACATGTGCTCTAAGAATGGATTTTCAAACAGTCCAATTCTTACACATACACATTTCACAGTGTTTGTAACAGAAACTAGCAAATAGAATCTCATAGTTTGCTGTTAGTCACAGGCTAATCCTGTTTTTTAAAAGTTGGTAAAAAAAAGTTTCTTGTTCTGCACAGCTAGTTGCTCCCGCAGCAAGGTGGGAGTTTGTAGAGAGCTTCATAGCAAGGCCTAACAGAGACAGTACTGTTACCAAAGATAAAAAAGGGAAGCAATTTGTAATGTCAGTTTTTGATTTTTTTTTTAGCTGGATGTAGGTTGTTGTTTTTTACAAATTAAATTGGAATTTTCTTTTAAATAAATATAGTATTGTTTGCTGCTTCTTTTGCCAGAAGTTATTTTGCATCGCTTTTCACACTCTTCAACTGCTATGACTTCTTTTCTGGGAGTCTTGCAAAATAAATAAAAAAAAAGCAAACAAAAAAGTTTTTTGGCTTTTTTTAAGTAGCATTTAAATTTTCACAAGTTTATTGATCCATCTTTTCATGACTGTGTTTACATGTTATTTGACTATCTCTTTACCAGAAAGGGAGGTCAGAAAGTTCAAAAAATGTCTTGTTAGTACCACAGTGTGCCATAGTAAAGTAGAATCTTCAAATAATAAGTCAAATGTCTGCAGGTGTGCTTACTTTTACATGAAATTTACATTCACCTTGAAGTTCAAATTCAGCAAGTTGTGATTTCATGTTGTTTGATCAGTCTGTTAGTTCTGTGAGTCTGTGAAGTTCAGATTCCTGCAGAGTTCCTACTGACTGATCATCATCTGTCGCTACATCTGTCAGTGTTTTTAGTTTATTTTTTTTGGCCTGTATAGATCACTAGCTCTGTTATCTAAAAATGCAAGCACATAGACTGGCTTGTCACTCAGCCCATGCTTCTGAAATATATAAAATATCAGCATCATTTTTGTCCCTCCCCCCCAGTCAGAGGACCTTTCCCATAATGGGTAGCTAACGTTACAACAGGAATGTTATAGGAAGGTAGCCAAAGGGGCCCCCCACAGTATAGGTTGCCACCCCAGAAAAGGTAGCAAAAGTGTCCCCCAATATGGGTCGCCTCCCCCAGTATAGGAAGCCAAAGTGTCCCTCCCAGTATATGTAGCCACCCCCAGTGTAGGTAGCGAAAGGTGTCCCCTCCTTCCCATAGTGCTATGATGTCAGTGGGGGGGTATGTTACTTCCTGCCGTCTCTTTATCCCCAACATTCACAGACCTGCAGATCAGCAGTGACCTGATCAGCAGAGGAGAAGACTGCAATGCAGGAAGTGAGCAATGACGTCACTTCCACATCTGCAGTGGTCACGGTGCGGCTCTTCCCTCTGTCCTCATTGCTGCTCATCTGAGGTCTGTGTGTGAGTTACGGGGAGGCAGCTGTACCCATACAAGTCACAGACAGGGCAGCCCTGGCAGCATGGGAGGCCCCTGCTGTGGGTGAGGCCCCAAGTGGCAGCTTGGTTTGCCTGGTCCAAGTGCCACCCCTGCATCATTGATATGAGACACAGCGGGTGCTAGGCAAGAGGGAATCCTGGATCATTTCATAGTAGTAGTAGTGAAACTGCTGCATGTACAATGCTGCACACTCTGGCAGAGGTCAGTCCCGGGGCGTAGCAATAGTGGGTGCAGAGGTAGCGACGGCATCAGGGCCCTTGGGCCAGAGGGGCCCTGAAGGGTCTTCCTTCAACTACAGTATTAGCTCTCTATTGGTCCTGTGCTCATAATAATCACTGCTGTAGATACTTTGAATAGTGGTAATCATTAACAAGCTGTTCCCCATCCCCTTCTTGCACCTCTGACACTGTAGTTGCCATTGGCAGGTTTTGGTGCGCCGTATCAATTGTTATGTATGTAGTGCATGGGGGCCCCAATGTAAAACGTGCCCACAGCTCCTTAGCTACCCCACCACGTCAGTCTTGTACCACACTGCTGCAGTTACCATGTTGAGGGGGATGGGGGCACGGTACTAGTCGTTTTTGTCCCTAACTTCCGGCTTTCACAACAGACAGCAGGAAGTAGAATCAGTATCCCTGCACTACATTACTACTAACTATAATTACAGGAGGAACTGTGATTTATATTTGTATTCTTTAAGTTTTTCTATTCTTCTGTCTGCAATTCTTATATTGTCATGCAAGATCATTGTATATGTGTAGAGTACATAGCATACAAAGAGGGAATTGTAGAGGACAGTCAAGGATGCAAACAGTTTACAGTTCATAATACAGAAAGCAAAATCACAGTTCAAATGTGTAAACACCATCCACAGCTTAACCTATTCATAAAATGTGGGTTGCGCAAAAAAAAGTGGGATCAGCGCATCACCAGGCCGCCTCTGAATGGCCTCAGCTCAGAGATGCGCTGAGCCCCCCCAGAAACTGCAAACGCACCTTGAACCCAAACAGAGGCTCTGCATATACACCAAAGGAAAACTATTAAGTGGGAGCAGCTGACCAGAAATAAATCAATCAAACATAGCAAAGAAATGAACAGCGCTACTTAAAAACAGATGAGTGCTTACCTGCAAAAAAGTGCACACCCCACTCATGGGATTCAAATACACAATGAGCATACACATGACCTGTCTACCACTTGGAGGATGTTAGTTTCCGCTAACAATTTGCAATTTGTTAGGTACTCGTCCCTCCCACTGTCGAAGAAGTCTTTCCTCCATGGGAGGGGACCTAACACTAACTAAATTCTAGCTATGCATATGCATAGCCTGGGCGCGCTACCAGTAAAATTGAGAATTGCGCAAAAAAAGTGGGATCAGCGCATCACCAGGCCGCCTCTGAATGGCCTCAGCTCAGAGATGCGCTGAGCCCCCCCAGAAACTGCAAACGCACCTTGAACCCAAACAGAGGCTCTGCATATACACCAAAGGAAAACTATTAAGTGGGAGCAGCTGACCAGAAATAAATCAATCAAACATAGCAAAGAAATGAACAGCGCTACTTAAAAACAGATGAGTGCTTACCTGCAAAAAAGTGCACACCCCACTCATGGGATTCAAATACACAATGAGCATACACATGACCTGTCTACCACTTGGAGGATGTTAGTTTCCGCTAACAATTTGCAATTTGTTAGGTACTCGTCCCTCCCACTGTCGAAGAAGTCTTTCCTCCATGGGAGGGGACCTAACACTAACTAAATTCTACCTATGCATATGCATAGCCTGGGCGCGCTACCAGTAAAATTGAGAATTGCGCAAAAAAAGTGGGATCAGCGCATCACCAGGCCGCCTCTGAATGGCCTCAGCTCAGAGATGCGCTGAGCCCCCCCAGAAACTGCAAACGCACCTTGAACCCAAACAGAGGCTCTGCATATACACCAAAGGAAAACTATTAAGTGGGAGCAGCTGACCAGAAATAAATCAATCAAACATAGCAAAGAAATGAACAGCGCTACTTAAAAACAGATGAGTGCTTACCTGCAAAAAAGTGCACACCCCTCCCATGGAGGAAAGACTTCTTCGACAGTGGGAGGGACGAGTACCTAACAAATTGCAAATTGTTAGCGGAAACTAACATCCTCCAAGTGGTAGACAGGTCATGTGTATGCTCATTGTGTATTTGAATCCCATGAGTGGGGTGTGCACTTTTTTGCAGGTAAGCACTCATCTGTTTTTAAGTAGCGCTGTTCATTTCTTTGCTATGTTTGATTGATTTATTTCTGGTCAGCTGCTCCCACTTAATAGTTTTCCTTTGGTGTATATGCAGAGCCTCTGTTTGGGTTCAAGGTGCGTTTGCAGTTTCTGGGGGGGCTCAGCGCATCTCTGAGCTGAGGCCATTCAGAGGCGGCCTGGTGATGCGCTGATCCCACTTTTTTTGCGCAATTCTCAATTTTACTGGTAGCGCGCCCAGGCTATGCATATGCATAGGTAGAATTTAGTTAGTGTTAGGTCCCCTCCCATGGAGGAAAGACTTCTTCGACAGTGGGAGGGACGAGTACCTAACAAATTGCAAATTGTTAGCGGAAACTAACATCCTCCAAGTGGTAGACAGGTCATGTGTATGCTCATTGTGTATTTGAATCCCATGAGTGGGGTGTGCACTTTTTTGCAGGTAAGCACTCATCTGTTTTTAAGTAGCGCTGTTCATTTCTTTGCCATAAAATGTGGGTGAAGGTTAAACTCTTAGAAGCATAGTATACTATAGATGGTTTTATATGTCATAGCTGCATAAAGATGACTAAGTGTAACGATTGGTGTAGCAACACAGACGTCTGATTATGTGTGGTCTGCAGTATCACCAATAATACAGACGCTATACCTGATTATATGGTGATCTGCAGAATCACCAATAATGCAAGTATAGCTAGCAGAATAGCAAGGTGTATAGTGCTTGGTGCAACAGTAACTGAATAGTTTGGCTAGACCTCACCAGGGGAGCTGGTGGGTACTATTGGTACAACAGTAACTGAATAGTTTGGCTAGACCTCACCAGAGGAGCTGGTGGGTACTATTGGTGAGCACCTCACCAGTGACAAGGGCTCACTGGTGAGTAGAATGGTCAGACAGGCTAGGATCAGTAACAGATAGGCAGGAACAGTACAGAGTCGGCAGGCAAGAGAGTAGTGATAATTCAGGCAGAGTTCAGCAACAGAGTCAGATGGGAAGAGGTACAGAATCGATTAGCAAGAGCAAGGTCAGACATAAGCCAGAGTAATACACAGAATATCAATATATACAATAATACAATAATCCTAGTCTTGTGTGAAATCCCTGGTTTCCTCCCAGATCAAAGCACACCGGATACTGTCTAAGGTCTGAGCATTAACACATAAGCATTCGCAACAGCAGACGAGTTGCGAGTGAACACCGAAGGCTTTTGAAGCAGAGGAGACCCCACAGCCGCGCTCACATCAATCAGCCAATCCGGAGCGGCGTGAGTCTCCTCTGACGTCAGCCGACCGGCTGGTCAGCTGACGCGCCTCCTCTCCGCATAAAGGTCCTGTCTACGCGCGTGCCCGCGCAATACAGCAACCCTCTGGGCAAATGACAATCCCATCCTCGGCGTACCAGACGCCAGAGGAACTGGCGAACTCCCCGAGCAGGAAAACGAGGCGGCTGCGGAGACACCTCGTGTGCCCGCAGCCGCAACTTCAGCAATTGTTACACTAAGCAAGCAAAATACATTAAATGGAAGAATAGATTAATACTGGTAGGAATGTAGAATTAAACTAGAATAATGCTAGAACAAAGTATAATAAAAAGCATTTTAGTGAGAAATCATCATTTATCTCTTAACCTCCCTGGAGGTTTGCAGTTTCGGTGGTTGCGACCGCGGAAGTAATGTTTTGAATAAAACTTGTTGTAAACCTTGTAGCTAGCACTAGGCTAGCTACCTGTGTCTCCCAAGTCCCCCCGCACCTCTCTGATCCCCCCGATCGCCGGCACTTATGTTTACCCAGCCGCGATCTCGCGAGAGCCGCAGCCTCCCCAATCAGCTTCAGTCGTCGCTATGGCGGCGATCGGACCTGACGTCATCGACGTCATGCGCAGTCCCGATCCTCCCCATAGCGAAGCCTGGAGGTGATTGGAGAGGCTGCACTATCACGGGATCCGGGGGTGGTACGTATAATGGCAGCGATTGGGGGGATCGAAGCAGAGCGGAGGGACTTGGGGGACACAGGTAGCTAGCCTAGTTTACAACAAGTTTTATTTAAAAAATTCCTCCCGGGGCCATGTAATCCTCTGCGGCGGCTAGCCCGAATGTAGCTCGAGCTTACCGCCAGGGAGGTTAAAACAAACCTGAGCCCAAAAAACCCTATTTTAACTTATTCTAGTTTTTCTGAAAAAAGAACAAAGGGGGATATTGTGCAGCGAGAGGCAGAGATTGCAAGATTATTAAATACTAGTCATTATACCCGTTCTAATAATGGGCCCTAGGTATGCACTGTGCATGTGTGGCCCTGCATATGCACACAATGGCATCGGGAGGCACACCCGGACGCAGGTGGATGTAGACAGCTGTAGTTTTATTATGTAGGATTCTTTTACACTGTTTCCCATACCTGTCCTTAGGCCTCATTTTCATCTGTGCGCTTCTGTTTGCTTTTCAGCAACATGTATCAATCTGTAACATTGATGTGCTGATAAAAAGCAGACAGAAGCGCACTCGTTTTCATCTGTGCACTTCTGTCCACTTTGTAGCAACATTTGGGCCTCGTTCAGATTATTTAGCACATATGACTGTGCGATCGGAAGGCAACGCGTACGATCGCACGCCATCTGCTCTACCATGCGCTGCACTGCAGATCCCATTCACTACAGTTAATGGATCTGCCCTGAGATTCCCAAAAATTGCATGCAGCAGTGCGATAGCGCTGCGCAGCGGATATGATGGGAACGGTAGAAAGGCTGTCTACGCCCTTCTACCATTCTTGCATGTCGCACACAATACACGCTGCCGAAATGCGCACGGCAGTGCGTATAGTCTGAACAAGGCCTTATCTGACTGATGTGCTGGTAAAAAGCAGACAGAAGCGCATAAGTGGAAGCGAGACCAAGTGGAAATGAGGCCTAGTGTTTTATTTTTATGATTCCTTCATGTGAAACCCGATTGAACATGTCGTAAATAATCAAATCAATCCCGCGGATCGAGCGGGAAATTGCAACGTGTGTACCCAGCATGAGACTTATTTTTGTTTTGAATGTGTAGTCTATCATTCCTCTTGCATGCGCAGTATGTTAATTGAGTTGGTTGTTTAGCCATGTGGACATACAGGCCGTGTGGTTTGTCATGTTGGTCGTGTTGTTGTGTGCATGTTGGACATGTGTACAAGCCTTTAGGGTACAGTTATGTGTACACATTAGATTACAGGTGGCCGATAAAGTCCAGCTCAAATGAGGGTTTAGTTTGTGTACAGCAGCCCCCGACACTGCTTGATGCGTCAGTGAGAGATAAAGCCGGCTGGATTAACATGTGTGAGCACAGACTGAAACTAATGTTCTCCCTCCTTACTAATTCCTTTCTGTTATGTGTCACACGTCATCCCTCTGCCCACCTCCACAGTAACAGAACGGGTCATCAGCCTATAGGCTAGTGGCATGTCTATACAGCTTTAGCCATGAACTGTCATACTGTGATCCCTGTTGTTTGACAGTTATCTAAAGTGTGTATGAGGCTTAAAGAGGAACTGTCTAGAAAATCTTAAAATTTAAAACACATACAGATAAGAAGTGTGTTTCTTCCTGAGTAAAATGAGCCATACATAACTTCTATGTTGCTGGCATTTACATTAAGTAGTAGAATCTGACATTACCAACAGGTTTTGGGCTAGTCCATCTCTCCATAGGGGATTCTCACCATGACCTTTATCCTTTATAAAGACAGTCCCTGAAAAAGATTTATACAGAGATGCTGGCCAGCCTCCTGGCTCACCGTACACTTTTTTGGCAGTTGGACAGAGCACCTTCCATTCACTAAGTGACTTTTTGAAAATAAAGAAATCCCTGTGAACCCGCCATGAGGAGATGGGCTAGTCCAAAACCAGTTGGTTCTGTCAGATTTCTACTACCTAAAGTAAGTGACAGCAACATAGGAGAAATGTAATTTATGGCTCATTTTACTCTGGAAGAAACATACTTTTTAATTGTATTTGTTTACATATATTTTAAATTTGACGATTTTCGCGAAAGAGGTCCTTAAAGGTGGCCACTAATGAACCAATCTTTTTCATCCAATTTTACCAAACCTATGTGGTATAAGGGTAAACTTGTCAGAATTATAGTGGTTTATTTATGCAGGAAAAGCTGTCATATGTGTATGTTTTACGTTTAAATGTTCTATGCAAAATGTCATTGTAAAGTTGGGGTATTTCTTTAAAATATTGCTCTGGGACATCTCAGCATATTCCAGGCTGTGAAACTTATAAGATTATTTTAGTTACAGAAGTTAAAACATTTTTGTTTGTTACAAGCCTCTTTCAAATGTCAAGGTTAGACAGCGCAGTATGTGAAGAAAAGAAACAAGTTTAAGGGCCCGTTTCCACTTGTGTGGTGGGAATCGCCGTGGAGAAAATTCGCATGTGGATGCGAATTTTGCATGCGGTTGTATGCAAATTTTCATGCGAATTCGCATACGATTTTGCATGGATGACTATGTATGCGAATTTAACCCATTCGCGTTCCGTCGTTTTCACTTGAGCAATGTTCACCTCCCATTGATTAGCCTATAACTTTATCACTACTTATCACAATGAACTGATCTATATCTTGTTTTTTCCGCCACCAATTACGCTTTCTTTGGGGGGTACATTTTGCTAAGAGCCACTTTACTGTAAATGCATTTTAACAGGAAGAATAAGAAAAAACAGAAAAAAATCATTATTTCTCAGTTTTCAGCCATTATAGTTTTAAAATAATACATGCCTCCATAATTAAATCTCACGTATTGTATTTGCCCATATGTCCCGGTTATTACACCGTTAAAATTATGTCCCTATCACAATGTATGGCGACAATATTTTATTTGGAAATAAAGGTGCATTTTTCCGTTTTGCATCTATCACTATTTACAAGTTTAAAATAAAAAAAAAATATAGAAATATTTCATCTTTACATTGATATTTAAAAAGTTTAGACCCTTAGGTAAATATTTACATGTTTTTTTTTTATTGTAATGGGTTTTTTTCTTTATATTAAACAATTTATTTGGGTATTTTTGGGAGGGTGGGATGTAAACCATAGTTTTTTAATGTAATTGTGTGTTTGATTTAATTTTTTTTTACTTTTTGTTGTAGTTTTACTTTTTGGCCACAAGATGGCGGCCATGAGTTTGTTTACATGACGTCACTCTAAGCGTAACACACGCTTAGAGTGAAGCATCGGGGAGGGAACAGCCAGAAAAAGCGATGCTTCCGAGAGAAGCTGTCGCTTTTTCAGCGGGGGAGAGGAATCAGTGATCGGGCACCATAGCCCGATTCACTGATTGCCTGGCTTACGAACCGCGGGCCGGGAGCGTGCGTGGATGCGCGCGATCGGCTGCGGGAGCGCGCGGTAGCGCGCACGGTTCCTGGACGTAGTTTCTACGTCCAGGAACCAAAATAGGTTACCCATGGCAGTGCCTGTGTGCTTTTCCATTGTTTCTATGCGAAATCGTATGTGAATTGGCGTGAAATTTCGCATACCAAAACTGCATGCAAATTTCCTATTAAATACATTGTATGCGAATCGCATAGCGGTATGCGGTATGCGACTTCTGATGGCTCTGCCGTGCAGATTTTTTCTGCACAGAAAAATGCTCAGAAATCCTGACAAGTGGAAACAGTCCCATCCACTTGTATTGCCGATGCGAATTTGCATGCGGGAGGCGCATGCGAATTCGCGATAGTGGAAACAGGCCCTTAAAGTCACATTACTGCAGCAGTCATATATATACATTTTCTCAATTATTACACATACATATCATTAATCTAAATATTAATAATCAATACAGTCCTTCTAAAGAAATAAATAATTGTTGTTAAACCCTGTAATTACATATAATATAATGTAATACTTTGAAATTCATTTAAATGCTGGATTCTGCCAGTAAAACTTTCAAAACACATTAGATGTGTTCCACATGGATGTTTGGGTTAGGAGGTGTTATCAAAAATTCTGGAATGTCAATAAAACTTTACAAGGTTTTTTCTATTTTTCCGTATTTAGGACAATTATGCCACCTGGCGGTTTCATAGTCTTATAAAATTAGTATTATTAATACGGCTTGTTATTTACATGATTAAATGGTGACCTCTGCCGGTGGAAATTATTATATTTATTTCTTCATAAGAAAGGCAAATATATAGAACATGATTTTATATTATTACATTTTAATGTGCAATTATATACAGTGGCTTGCAAAAGTATTCGGCCCCCTTGAAGTTTTCCACATTCTGTCAAATTGTTGCCACAAACATGAATCAATTTCATTGGAATTCCACGTGAAAGACCAATACAAAGTGGTGTACACGTGAGAAGTAAAACGAAAATCATACATGATTCCAAACATTTTTTACAAATCAATAACTGCAAAGTGGGGTGTGCGTAATTATTCAGCTCCCTTTGGTCTGAGTGCAGTCAGTTGCCCATAGACATTGCCGGATGAGTGCTAATGACTAAATAGAGTGCACCTGTGTGTAATCTAATGTCAGTACAAATACAGCTGCTCTGTGATGGCCTCAGAAGTTTTCTAAGAGAATATTGGGAGCAACAACACCATGAAGTCCAAAGAACACACCAGACAGGTCAGGGATAAAGTTATTAAGAAATGTAAAGCAGGCTTAGGCTACAAAAAGATTTCTAAAGCCTTGAACATCCCACAGAGCACTGTTCATGTGATCATTCAGAAATGGAAGGAGTATGGCACAACTGTACACCTACCGAGATATGGCCGTCCACCTAAACTCACAGGCCGACCAAGGAGAGCGCTGATGAGAAATGCAGTCAAGAGGCCCATGGTGACTCTGGATGAGCTGCAGAGATCTACAGCTCAAGTGGGGGAATCTGTCCATAGAACAACTATTAGTCGTGCACTGCACAAAGTTGTCCTTTATGGCAAGGAGAAAGCCTTTGTCAACAGAAAAGCGTAAGAAATCCCATTTGCAGTTTGCCAAAAGCCATGTGGGGGACACAGCAAATGTGGAAGAAGGTACTCTGGTCAGATGATACCAAAATGGAACTTTTTGGCCATAATGCAAAACGCTATGTATGGCGTTAAACTAACTCTGCACATCACTCAGAACACACCATCCCCACTGTCAAATATGGTGGTGGCAGCATCATGCTCTAGGGGTGCTTCTCTTCAGCAGGGACAGGGAATCTGTTCAGAGTTGATGGGAAGATGGATGGAGCCAAATACCGGGCAAACTTGGAAGAAAACCTCTTGGAGTCTGCAGAAGACTTGAGACTGGGGTGGAGGTTCACCTTCCAGCAGGACAATGACCCTAAACATAAAGCCAGGGTAACAATGGAATGGTTTAAAACAAAACATATCCATGTGTTAGAATGGCCCAGTCAAAGTCCAGACCTAAATCCAATCGAGAATCTGTGGCAAGATCTGAAAACTGCTGTTCACAAAGGCTGTCCATCTAATCTGACTGAGCTGGAGCTGTTTTACAGAGAAGAATGGGCAAGGATTTCAGTCTCTAGATGTGCAAAGCTGGTAGAGACATACCCTAAAAGACTGGCAGCTGTAATTGCAGCAAAAGGTGGTTCTACAAAGTATTGACTCAGGGGGCTGAATAATTACGCACACCCCACTTTGCAGTTATTGATTTGTAAAAAATGTTTGGAATCATGTATGATTTTCATTCCACTTCTCACGTGTACACCACTTTGTATTGGTCTTTCACGTGGAATTCCAATGAAATTGATTCATGTTTGTGGGAGTAATGTAACAAAATATGGAAAACTTCAAGGGGGCCGAATACTTTTGCAAGCCACTGTATTATATGATTAAATGTTTTAAGAAGAATTATATAATAAGCTTTAAATTTACTAGGTATATTAGAGGCCCTGTATGTTTCATTACGCCTTAAATTGCTGAAGACTCTTACAGGTTTGTGTTAGTGTCAACTTGACCAATCTTATGTCTAAAATAGGACAGACACATTCAGAAACTAATTAGCAGAAGGACACATTATCAGAAATGCGTCATGAATGACATTGTTTAATGTTTGAAAGTCCCAATGTCTGGGGCAAATAAGTCAACCAGCATCAAGATGGCTGGTGGCGTCTATTTTTATTTACTGCGTCTAATATGACCTTATAATCAAATGTCAAAATGTGTAAACACTTCAAATGACGTTAATTCTCACAAGATAAGGTCATTAAGGAATTTATAAACAATAATATTATGACTTAGGTATTCAAAACATGATAAAGCATTGACACGCAGAAGTTTCAGCCAATCAGAACCTGGGATTTAGGGAAATTCCAGATTAGGCAGCCATATTGCACCCAATCACTATAAAAGTAGGAGCTGAAGCACTAGCCTACCAATCTCCTGAGAAGACACACAAGACAGAAGCTACCTTCCCACACGTGGTTCTAGATGCTGAAGAGATGACAGAGAAGGGGTAACTCTGGTGAGTTACTTTATTAATTTTTCAGCATCAAGTTCTGTTAAGTTCTGTTAAGATGTTAGCAAGAAGATTTTTTAGAAGCTATTTTTATGCTATTTATTTAACAAGATTAGTACAAGTTTTACACAGCTACTAGATACACAGCTATTGATACAGATGAGACTACTTTTGATCTTATTCTACATAACACAACTGTTATATTCTTTTTTGAATGTACTTGGAAGATTGATGATTGCTTGGCTCTAAAGCCTTGATGAGATGGAATACTGTTAGAAGGAAACACTACTTGGAACTGTTCATATTTTGTATATATGCTGTATGATAAGCAAATACATTCTTTTTATATAAAATCATATACTGAGTGCCCTGATTCATTTCAAGGTATACCGTCAATCTATAATTACTGTTATAGAGGGTTCAGACCCCGCTATGCCGGATTTATATGATAGCAACGCTTTAAAGGCTGGTCCTTTACTGAGTTAGCAATCATGAAAAAGGCAAGAACCGCTCAGGTATTTGACAAACTGAGTGAATATATTGAATGGATAATTTAGGAAGTTACCTTATATTACATAGAAATGGTAAGGTTGGATGAAAACGATTGCATCATTAGTGGCCAGCTTTAAAGAGAGAGGAGGTTGCAGATACATCCAGCAATACCAGACCTCGGCTTAGAACTGCATTTTTTATATTTTTCTCTTATCTTATGGCTTATTTATGTACTGACAAGGTGAGTAGCTGTAAACAAAATCACTTTCTCATCCCTCATTCTGACAAAAAGCTGCAAAAATAACCTCGCCACAGGGAGAAGCAGCTGAGTTTGAAGACATGTCCAGCTATTCCTTAATCTTCCCTATTGTTCTAATTGAATTGCACACTATGAAGTTTAGTTTCATCATGCTTCATGGCTGAGTCTTAGTCATTCTACTTTGCCCGTCACACTGACACCCATGGTGGAACTGGCTGAATCTGGTAGACTCCCCAAATTTCCAAGCCGTTCGCTACCGGCAGCAGTACTATATTATAGCTGAACTCCAGGCTTTTTAAATACTATAACTGGAATAGCTGGTTAATAAGCTGGATTCGTGTTAGGAGTTAGTGGGGGGTGGTTAGTCTTTGGGGTAGATAGTGGGAGGTTAGTGTGATGAATAGCGGAAAAGCCGCCGCATGTTCTGACAGTAAGGCGGCTGATTCCGCGTCTGATGCGGCGGTTTGTCCGCAGCAACATGTGTCTGGGCTGTCTGGACCTAGTAGTGCACACAGATGGAGAGCTCAAGACAAGCTCTTTATGCCAATAGGAGGAAGATCAGCTGATCCCTGATCAGTCTGTGATTGGTTGATGGGAGCTGGGCGGCGCTGTGGAGCGCTTTACTATATATATCTCCTGCTGTTCAGTTGCTGGTT